>NC_057388.1:99757786-99962104 GCF_019320065.1 Cervus canadensis
TGGAGAGGGGATAAATGGTCAGGGCAAAAAAGAAGAGTAAGGAAGGGTAGTAGGAAAGAAAGAGACTTTAAATTGCATTATTGTTAGTGTCTCCATGTGACAAAGTGCTTTAACATCATGATGGGGTTGATTAAAACATTCTACTAGCTATGGTTGAGAGTTAAAAAGTAACTATGACTGAGTAAGGAGTAAGCACCCTTCTAACTTCCCTAGGTCAGGCAGAATGACCTAAATTTCCAGAGAACTGTGGAAATAACCATACCTTAGCCTTCAGGTGGGGGGCAGAGATGGCTGAAAAACAAATGGGATCTGGGCATCAGGAGAACTTAAGTCTTGTGGCTTCCCAGGTGGTTCAGATGGTAAAGAATCCGCCTGCAGTGCAGGAGACCCGGGTTTGATCCCTGAATTGGGAAGATCCCCTGGAAAAGGGAGTGGCTACCCACTCCAGTATTCTTGCCTGGAGAATTCCATGGACAGAGGAGCCTGGTGGGCTACAGTCCATGGAGTCACAAAGAGTTTGACCCAACTAAGCGACTAACACTTCGACTTTCATACTAAGTCTTAGATCTAATGAGTATTTGGCTCCATCTTAGCTGGCAGTCCAGTTTGGGGAAAGTGGTTACTGATACATCCAAAGGAGGAAATTCACTTCCATCTAGGCTGAAAGCAGAAGACCAGATTCTCCCAGAGATCAGAACCCGACCATAAATAGGTCAAACCTGAATGGTGGGAAAGAGGAATGAAAGGATCTCTGAATAAGACTTTATCTCTGAGCTGGGAAAAAAACAGTTATCTCCTCTGTGTTACCTTAACGGCCCAGCTGTAAGTAAACTGTGACTGTAGATAATGTCACCCCTGTTTGAGTTTCACTCTATAAAGCTGACGGTGTTTCTTTCATAACTGATGACTGCAGAAGGCAATAATCCCTCTGACCAACAGCAATAAGGGCAAAGTGTCTGCCAATCTAGATCAAAAGAGAGACAAGGACGAGAGTTGGAGTGCGTCCTCTTCTCCAACCTACTCCCATCTTTTGGTGATTGAATTGTCAGAATAGAGCATGTCTTTTTCATGAACCAGCCTCCTAACTCAGAATTCCCCCGCTTTTGTCATTATAAGTCCTTCTACACGTATAGACTCTTCATAACATCCTCAGGAATGTGAAGGAAGGAAGCACTGGTGGTTGTGTTGGTGTCTATGGGAAATTACCTGATGCCTGGTGGCAGCTTTCTCTCAGACCATGTGTTGAAAGGAAAGATAAAAGAACTGGCCTGCAAAGAGCTAGCAGCAATTGTGTTATTGTCTTGTAGTTGTATTATTGTTCAATTTTGGAGTCTAAAGGAAGGTATGAATTATTTAGTGTGAATGAAGAAAGAGGGCAGAGGCCTTTTAGTAAAGTACCTACGTAAGAAAGGGTGCAGAATAGAAGCTAAGAAAATAGCCTACATCTAACAAAAAATATAAATATTTTCCTTGTATTACATATAAAACATGTAATAAAATATTACATATCAAATAAAACTGTATAGAAAAGACAGCAAAGGAATTAAAAACAGAATTCAGAGATAATAGCTTCAGGATTCAGGGTGGGATAAAATATATAGTTAATAATATTATTAATAATTTTAACTATATGCAATTATCTCTCTGAATTCTGTTTCTAATTCCTTTGCTCTCTTTTCTATATAGTTTTATTTGATATGTAATATTTTATGTGTAATACAAGGAAAATATATTTTAGTTGTTTTTAACTTTATAAAGAGTGCCATATATCATCTTTGACATTTCACTCGTCAGTTCATTTGTTTTTCTCATTTCAATCATTATTTTGCATAGATTACAAATTTCTCATATTGGACACTGCTAATAATAAGTTGTGAAGCTTCAGAGGAACCAGGTGCTTGGAGCCCAGCCAGTGTACACACTCTCTTCTTGGGCCAGCAGTGGGTACAGGGTTCCAGCCTGAGCTGGTGGTGTGCTGAACAGGATTACTGATGGGCAGCAAGGCATGGAGCTAGGAACACTGAAGAAACCATGTCTAGAGGGATAAGATAGGGCCAAGAACCCAAAACATGGTTCCAGAATAGTTTTGACCCAAAGGCAGAGCACAACGAGTTCCAACAAGATAGAGAAAACATAATCAAGAGGATAGGAGCTTAGAGAAATCCCTTGTTGCGGGGCTGGTCTGTAGAAGTTTGTATTGTCATGTGAGACCTGAAACTTTATCCAGAAGAGAGAAAGAAGCTCTTAAACATGCTAAACTAGTTTGCTTTCCTGATTCCTGACACTTTGGGTGTTTTTTCTGAGTTTGGTTGGAAAGCCCATTATCGCCCTGGGGGTAGGTAAGTCCTAGTCATTCCAGCTCACTTGACTGTATTCCTTTTCAGGGCCATGGGGAGTATCTTCTCCAATAAGAGACACTTCATCTTATCACGTTCTACTTTTGCGGGATCTGGCAAATTTGCTGCTCATTGGTTGGGGGACAATGCAGCCAGATGGGACGATCTCCGTTGGTCCATCCCTGGTATCCTGGAGTTCAACCTATTCGGCATCCCCATGGTGAGTTTCACTCTGAAACAAGGAATTTTCACCCTTTGTCCTTTGACATTGTTCTCATCACCAGACTTTGAGGGTGTCTGAAAACCAAGGAGCATGTATTTCACTGTGATGTGTATTGGGAAAATAAATTTTTTTGGCTGTGCTGCCTCTTCATTGCTGTGTATGGGCTTTCTCTAGTTGCGATGCTCAGGCTTTTCATCGCGGTGGTTTCTTGTTGCAGAGTTCAGACTCTAGGCCCACAGGCTTCAGTAGTTGTGGCTTTCAGGCTCTGGAGTGCTGGCTCAATATTTGTGGTGCACAGGCATAATTGCTCCACGGCATGTGGGATCTTCCTGGACCAGGGAGCACACCCGTGTCCCCTGCATTGGCAGGGAGATTCTTAACCACTAGACCACCAGGGAAGCCTGGGAAAACTGATTTTTATGTGCCTTGTGAGCTGTCTTCTGAAGGTAGGATGGTAAACGTAACACATATTAGTATCACAGAAAATCCTATCAGCAGAGCATCCATAAATGCCAGACCTTGAAAGTGAAAGCTGATGTTGAGGAAGAACCCTTAATATGACAGTCAGTTTTCTTCTTGTCAGTAGATTTGCCATGCATACTTGTTTCTTTCTCCCATTTGGCGGGAGGCTTTCCTGGAAAGCCTGGGACTTCCTTACACATGGAAGGATGGAAATAAGAGATGCTATTTTTCCTTATCATATAGGTACACAGTCAATGCTCTCTCCTCTCTCACTGACCCTGTGCTTGTGTGTGTCCTAATTCTCCAGGTAGGTGCCAACATCTGTGGTTATACAGAGAATGTCACGGAGGAGCTCTGCAGACGGTGGATGCAGCTGGGAGCATTTTATCCACTGTCGAGGAATCACAATGGGCCTGGGTTCAGGGTAAGGTTCCAAGAGAAATGATGGAGACTTCTTGAATTTTATGATCTATTTATACTCAAGGAGAGATTGAAGAAAATCCTACAGGGTGGCCCTAAGTGCAGAGACAGAATAGATAAACCTTGGGTGATAGGTTTCAAAAGCAGGGTTTGGGGACTAGAGTAAGTGGGGAATAGAATGTATATAACTAAATGGTTCCGTTGCTGGAAACTCACCAGTAAGGTGAGAAGCGTGTGAAAGTGTCCATGGTGCTGCTATTGATTCTGTCGTTTGTTGTTGTTTTGTCTCTAAGTCTCGTCTGACTCTCCTGTGACCCCATAGGCTGCAGCCCTCCAGGCTCCTCTGTCCATGGGATTTCCCAGGCAAGAATACTGGGGTGGGTTGCCATTTCCTTCTCCAGGGGATTTTCCAGACCCAGGGATCAAACCCATGTAGGATCTCCTACATTAGCCTGCAGATTCTTTACCACTGAGCCACCAGCGAAGCCCCTTTGCTTCTGTAACTACCTTATATAAGTTGAGACAGAGTCCACTGGGTTTTTCTTCAGTTTATACAAGGGAAACTCCTCCAAGATAAGGGAGACTGGGGAGCAAGGATTTAGGGAGGGGCAGGCCAGGGACTTGAACTTTGTTTTCACCTCGTTACACATTCTGTCTTTCTACAAATGGTTCATGAGACCACCCCCTCTGCTTTTCATGACTCATCATACTTTTAGCCTCTTCTATATAAGGCCCTGTTTTTGATGGGCAAGTATAGCTGTAGGTTCAAAGTCCCCTCTTCTAAAGTATATTAAATTTTATTATATGTTCCTAGATTGCTTTCCGGAATGACTGTAAAATTGACATTTCACCTAGTAGTGTGTCTCCTTTCCCCCTATATTCCATTTTTTAAAAAAGGTGGAGTACATTTGATTTGCAATGTGGTGTTAGTTTCAGGTGCAAAGCAAAGTGGATCTATTATACATATTCGCATATCCACTCTTTCTAGATTCTTTTCCCATATAGGTCATTACAGAGTATTGAGTAGAGTTCCCCGTGCTATATAGGAGGTCTTAGTAGTTGTCTATTTTATATATACAGTGATGTGTATATGTCAGTTCCAATCTCCCAGCTTATCCCTGCCCCCACCCCTCCCCCTCTCATAATCATAAGTTTGTTTTCTACGTCTGCGACTCTATTTCTCTTTTGTAAATACTTTCTCTGGTACCATTTGCTTAGAATCTACATATGAGTGATACCTTCTATTTGTCTTTCTCTTTTTGATGCTCTTCACTCCCCCTGACAGTCCCTAGGTCTGTCCATGTTGCTGCAGATGGCATTATTTCATTTTGCTCTATTTCATGGCTGAGTAATATTCCACTGTGTATATGCATCACATCTTTATCCACTCCTCTGTCGACGGACACTTACTCCAAGTCCCCACTAAGGAGATGTCTTTGGTGATGCTAGGGATGAGTAAGGTGGGATGCTCTTTCTTTTAATGACCTCATCCTCAGCTGAAATGTTTCATTTGAGTGGTTTATCTCTTAATAGACTAATTAGAGTAACTTATTAATGGTCATTTTAGTTTCAGTTCTCAATTTTATCCAATGACATGTCTCTAACCTGGGAAAGACCCACAGCCAAGTATTTTATCCCTGGGCTTTCCTAGCTATTGGTGATCTAGAGAGAGATAAACTATTTGCTGGACTTCTAAGCAAGGGGCTGGAAGCAGGTAGGGTGGGCTCACTTCCTGAAGAGATGGCCTGGAAGCACTTAATACAGACAAGTGCACTCAGATCACTTAGGTTTTTGGGTTCCAGGGCCTTTTTCCTTTCCTCTCAACTAGTGCCATTCAATAGAATAATAATGAGAGCCATACATCTAAGTTTAAGTGTAAATTTTTTAAAAATGAGAAGAAATGGGGTCAATTATTCTTAATATATTTTATATAACTCAATATATCCCTAAAATTATCCTTTCAATCTGGGTTTGACACATAATACTAATGAGCTACTTTATATTCTTTTTGTTTTCTACTAAGCCTTCAAATTTAAGTGTGCATTTTACACTTGACAATGCGTATCAATTAGGATGTTAACTTTTTAATAGTTGGAGTAAAGTGTAATCCTACCAAAATAATAATGTTTAATGGAAAAAATATTTTATGTTGATTCCATTTTTAGGTTTAAATTTAAATGGATTAAAATAAAATAAAATGAAAAGTTATATTCCTTGGTCTTACTAACCACATCTCAAATGTGGAGTAGCCTCATGTACCATATAGCCACCATAATGGATGGTGCAGCTCTGGACTTTCTCTGCTGGAGACCAAACTGACGGAGGCTATGGAGTATTATTTTCTTTGGTGTTTGGCCTCAGGATTTTCATGAGTCTCACACTGGGGCCATTGAGTTGTCTCATGGAATAGTTCTATGCGGAAGGGGTGAAATGGGCATCTTAGGGATAAAAGAAAAAATGTAAGCAATTTTCTCTAAAATTATTCCAGAAATGGAATACAAGATGACTGATCTAAATATGGCACACATATCTTTCACATCTTTCCAATTATAGTGAAAATGAACATAACAACTGCTCATCATTAATGGAAAATTTCTGTTTCTGGGAAGCAAATTAGGTTTTCCATCTAAAAGGGTTTTTGGGG
Source organism: Cervus canadensis (assembly GCF_019320065.1). Lineage (NCBI taxonomy): Eukaryota > Metazoa > Chordata > Mammalia > Artiodactyla > Cervidae > Cervus > Cervus canadensis. The sequence continues at coordinate 99,763,872 of NC_057388.1, forward strand.
TCTGTTCTTGGATAAAATCTACTAGGGGCTTCCCAGGTGGCTCAATGAGCTCACCTGCTCAGCAGGAGATGTGGATTCGATCCCTGGGTCTGGAAGTTCCCTAGAGAAGGAAATGGCAACCTACTCCATTGCTCTTGCCTGAGAAATCCCATGGACAGGAGCCTGGCAGGCTACAGTCCACGGGATCACGATGAGTTGGACTTGACCCAGTGACTAAAAGACAACACTGTCTACTAAAAGCTGTACTCATGATTTTTTTTTTTTTTTTTTTTACACATTGTACATTGAAGAACAAATAGAGGTCACTGTCTTTGGAATAGAGAAAATAAAACATATTTTGATGATGAAAGCATTACAGACAAAACCAGACATAAATTTTAAAATTGCACATTTCTAAAACTGTAAGGAAAGGGAGAGAAGGATTGCACATCACGGTGGCAGGCAGTGTGGCTTAAGGCCATTGGTTTCAAACAGTAGGAGTGGCTCAGATGGTGAAGAATCTACCTGCAATGTGGGGGACCTGGGTTCGATCCCTGGGTTGGGAAGATCTCCTGGAAAAGAGAATGGCAATCCACTCCAGCATTCTTGCCTGGAGAATTCCATGGACTGAGCAGCCTGGCAGGCTACAGTCCGTGGGGCCGCAAAGAGTCAGACAAGACTGAGCAACTACACTTTCACTTTTCACAACTTGATTGCATTATATGCCAAATGAAGTATTATCAGAAACCTTAATAAATAACATACATTGGAGCAACAGCTCTAGGGGAGCAGGGCCCACTATAGCCCCTTTATCTCCACCGCCACTTCTGGGGGCCTCTTGATCACCCTGAGGCTGCAGATGCATCATAGGCTGGCAGATGTATCAAATTTAAACTCTGCCACTTGCTTAAAATTTGACATTGGGGAAGTCATGTAATCTTTGATACTATTTTTCCATCTATAAAGTGAAGAAGGAGAACCAAGATCCTTGCAGTTCTAGAAATGCTTTGACATCCTCTGAATTGGGAAACATGACCGCTTTCACTTGACAAGGCTTCTTATCCCAAGAGAGCTTCAGAGATTTGATGGAAATATTTAGTAATTGCTTACATTTCCTTCTAGGACCAGGATCCTGCTGCCTTCAGTGAAAACAACGCTATGCTGTTGGAATCCTCCAGATACTATCTGAACATCCGCTACACCCTGCTGCCCTATCTCTACACCCTTTTCTACCGAGCTCATACCCTGGGGGAGACCGTAGCAAGGCCCCTTGTCCACGAGTAAGCTTCCTGACCTGCAAAGACTCCCTTTCAGATCATAACGTCACTTACCTTGCTAGTAGCAACAAGGTTAGTTAGGACCCTGCTGCCATACTGTGTGCGGCTGTTCTGTACTCAGGCTTTACCTGCCTTCTCTGTTTTCCAGGTTCTACCAGGACCCAGCTACCTGGGAGGTGCACGCTCAGTTCCTCTGGGGACCTGGACTCCTCATCACGCCTGTTTTATATGAAGTGTGTTTATAATCTGAACAATGGGGTGGACTCTCCCACTTGTTTTCGTGGATCTACAGTGGAATAAGCTGGGTCTCGAGTGTCTGTATTTAAAGATAAATCTGACTACAAATAGGAGGGAGAGAGCATGACAATTTGGAAATTAGAAAAAGTAGTCACTATTGATCTCACTCTCAATTTGCCAAGCAAAGCCATCTCCATTTTGCAAAATTACCTTAAAGCTTGTTTCCTTAAGCATGTGGCCTTGGTACTGATGGGGGATTTGTATACCTGGGAGTTCAGGCTGATCATCTGTCTGTGCTTGCTGTTGACCAGAGGGAATGTGTTTCCTAAAGTTGGGGTGGGGGGAGAGAAGAGGTGGGGAGAGGAGTGTGGAGGGAGAGAGGGGTGCTAGGGAAGGGGAGGGTGTTACTCTGGAGTCCCTGTAGGAAGGACCAAGTAGAATCAAGGGCAGGGGTGAGTAGGGAAGAGTAGGAGAGGGGTCAGGATTATGCTGATCTGTTTATAAACATGAGAGATGGCCCATGGACTCAAGTCAAAGGCCCTTGGAGCTGACGTTTTAGCCCCAGCATCTCATGGTAGGTCCTGCTAGCTCACAAGTAGTCCTCCTACAAAGCTCTCCGGAGGGCCTAGCTGCTTCATGCTCCTTCTATCAGATTAAACAAGGGACCCAGGGAATACACTTTTTCTGCTTTTCTCAGCAGTCTCCAAGCAAAACAGTCTTCATTTCTAGGAACAGCTCTGTTTTGGTTAATCTGCCCAGGTTTTCCTGAGGATCTATATCTTACGTGTAGGATGTATGATCCCAACTGTCTCTCAAGAGTGTTGCAGTGAGCACACACCACCATGGGTGAGGGTGTTGTGTAAACTGTAAAGGGTTGTGCCAGTGTTGCTCACCGTTATGTTTCCCCAGGGTTTGAACTACGCAAGAGCATACATACCCGACGCCATCTGGTACGACTATGAAACGGTGAGTGAGGCAGTAGTCTTGGGCGCTTGGGGTAGGCTAATAGAACAAGGTTTTACACTTAGTTGCTTATGGGTGCGTTCCTGGGAAGAAGGCCTTTCCTGGGGTACAATGAAATAATTTGAATAACTAGAGTAGGCTTATGGAAATTTTCAGGAGATTTGACTGGCTATTCTGCAGCTATGTGGACTAGTAGTGGGCCTTAGGTTGTGATGATCGACAGAATTAAAACCCAAGTGTGGAATCACACACAGCATGGTGTAATATAAGGAAATAGGATAGGCTGGAGTCTTGGCTCTGCTATTTCCTATGTGCCTTGGGCAAGTCACTTCACTTTGGGAGGTGTGGGGAGGGGGGGTCCTCTGTTTTTCTCTTCTTTAAAATGAAGCAACTGAACTAGATAATTCCAATGTCACTTGTAGCCCAAACAATGTATTATCTGGTCTTTTCCCCTTTTGTTGGCTAGCAAGTAGCCATAGAATGGAGGAAACAGTTTGTGGAGATGCTGCTGCCAGGTGACAAGATAGGACTTCACCTCCGAGGGGGCTACATCTTTCCCACCCAGAAGCCAAACACGACCACAGAGGCCAGGTGAGCTCCTTACTCTTCTGAGGGGGCAGAGTGTTATGGGAAAGAAAAATTGGAACTGCAAGTGGATCAACTAAGGGAAAATAGCTACAGTAACCCATCTTTCTCACTTCCTCTCAAGGTCAGCCCAGAACTGGCATCTTCATTTAGCAGGGGATAAATGTAGCCTTGGTTCCTTTACATTCCCATTGTCTTTCATTTGTAAATTGCATCAAATTGTAAGGATGGTCAAAATAATCACTCATGAGGATTCCCCTGGTCAGAAAGTGTCCTCAAGTAGATTTCCTTAGGCATGAGACAATGCAAGTTAATAGGAGGTAAGAGATGAAAATTAACATAGGTTTAAGGTCAAGAGTCAGAAAATTTGGGTTCGAGCCTCAGCTCTGCTACATACAAGAAGTGTTACCACGGGCAACTTACTTTGTGTGTCTCTGCTCATCATTAGTAAACTGGAGATGGTGGTATTTCAACTTCTTAGAGTTATTAAGAGGCTCAGATGAAATAATAGAAATGGTTTAAGGCATATAGGATGCTTAGAAGAGTGCTTGCCACGTGGAAAGCATCCAGTAAGTACTAATTGTTAGTATTATCACAAGTGCGGTTCTCAGCAGCAACTGCCTCCATCTACTGTTCTTCTTAAGCTCATTCACTACTCGGCTCTGCTGTCTACCCACACCCAGCTTCCGTGTTTTCAGACAGCATCAGTATCTACTTAATATCTGAGATTGTCTCCAAGATGGTCTGTTCCTGGGGCATGAAGGGGGCTGGCTTAAGGCCATTCTATCTTTTCTTCATTCTCTGAAACTGAGAATTGCTCTTTTACAGCCGGAAAAACTCTCTGGGACTCATCATTGCCTTGGACTATAAGCGAGAAGCAAAGGGAGAACTGTACTGGGATGATGGTGTCTCTAAAGGTAGACTTCCTTATGGTCCCATCTCTGCGCTTCTCAATGGCAGTTCATCTTGGCAGACTGCCCAGTATGCACGAGCTTTGTTATCACTGATGCTTATTTCTACAGTTTAGAATCAATGCATTCTTTAAGTTCCACTAGCCAAACACATACATTAAAATAGACTTCAAATGAGCAACTTGTGTGTTATTGACTCTACCAAAGCAAAAGATATTATTGGATTTAGTTTATTCCTTTCTCCGGATGTCATTATTAATACCAGAATAATACATTATGTTAATGTATATATGTGCTCAGTTTCGTCTGACTCTTTGTGACCCCATGACCTGTAGCCCACCAAGCTCACCTGTCCATAGAATTTCCCATGCAAGAATACTGGCACAGGTTGCCATTTCCTACTTCAGGGGATCTTCCTGACCCAGGGATCAAACCTGCAGCTCTGGTGTCTCCTGCATTGGCAGGCAGATTTTTTACCACTAGCACCACCTGCTGCTGCTGCTGCTAAGTCACTTGAGTCGTGTCCGACCCTGTGCGACCCCGTAGACTGCAGCCCACCAGGCTCCCCCATCTCTGGGATTCTCCAGGCAAGAACACAGGAGTGGGTTGCCATTTCCTTCTCCAATGGAAGCTATAAGTTATTAATAGAATGTAAAATATTGCCTTGGTTGCTATTGAGAGGCAAGTATCTAATTTGTGCGGTGTTTTTTTCACATATAAGTACCTCACATAAACTTCGGGTCTCATTATATAAAAATCTGTCCTACATAGAATTAGCATTTATTAATAGTTCTTGGCTATTTATTATTGGGCTATGTGCAGGGTCTAAACGTTCCAGGTGGCTCAGTGGGTTAAGATCCCATCTGCAAATGCAGGAGATATAAGTGATGCAGGTGAGATCCCTGGGTCTAGAAGATCCCCTGGAGGAGGGCATGGCACCCCACTCCAGTATTCTTACCCAGAGTATTCCCATGGACAGAGGAGCCTGGCGGGCTATGATCCATGGGGTCACAAAGAGTCAGACACAACTGAAATGACTTAGCACACAAGACAGCTATTGCGCTTGAGGAAGTCCTGGTCCAGAGAGAGGAAGGGCATATAGATAGCTACAAATGCAAGTCAAAAAATTTTTAAATTATTTGTTTATTTATTGTATTATTTATTTTTGGCTGTGCTGGGTCGTCATGGCTGTGTGGGCTTTTTCTCTTGTGACGAACGAGGGCTGCTCATGGCGGTGGCTTCTCTTGTGATGGAGTGCAGGCTCTAGGGTATGTGGGCTTCAGTAGTTGTGGCTCCCAGGCTCAGCAGCTGTGGTGCACAGGCTTAGCTGCCCCATGGCACATGGGATCATCCAGGACCAAGGGTCGAACCCGAATCTCCTGCACTGGCAAGCAGATTCTTTACCACTGAGCCCCCAGGGAAGCCCCCAAAATGCTTTAAATGCCAACAAAATGGTTCCACCTATGCCATGGAGTTCAGAGGAGGGAGTAGTTACTGGTGGTTGGAGTGGTCCAGGAGACCTCTGTGGAGTCTGCAAAAAAACAGGTAGAACTTCGGTGAGCAGAGCTAGTTGGCAGAGGCATTCCCAGTGGAGAGAGGAGGATGCCCAACTGTTCTGCTTCCTGTAGTAACTGTTCCTCCTCCATCTTTCTCTTTCAGATGCTGTAACTGGAAATAATTATATTCTGTATAGTTTTTCCGTCACCTCTGTAAGTACTGTTTTGGGGGAACCCCCAGTGCATGCTCTTTTCTGTGACTGCTTTTTTAAGTTTTGGGTTTTCTGGAGTTGCTTGCTTTTGTGGGCAGTGCTTCACTGCCACAGTCCCAGAAAGGATTAGCATTAAAATGAAAAATTTCAATCTGTGTTAGAAACATAAACCAATAGAAAATCAGCATGAGTTTGGTGAAGAAGTTGTCTGTTTTTCTGGAAAAAAAAAAAAAAGATTGCTTTTGAGTTTTATATGATGAGTCTGGGCTTCCAAGATGTGTCCTTATTTGAGAGGGTACAAGTGGGTGGGGTGTGGATGGGGGGTGATGAGGTATGTAGAGCCTTTATGAAGTTGTTCCATCAAGGAACTTCCTTTCTAGCCCCTAAAGCTTGGCCTTGGACACAGGTATTAAGTGGTGGCTTTGAGAGATTGGGAGATGCAGTGCATTACTTGCCTGGAGTCTGCTTCCCAGGGGGACTAAGAGGAAGAATGTCAGTAAGGCTGGAAGGGGATGGGAGAACCCCGAAATGGTTTTCTTAGATGTCTGTTTGTGCATGGGCAGAGCTTTCTTGTGTGGGACCCTCTCTCCCTTATTTCTTCTTTCTTTTAAATTCATATTGCCTTTTATTTTTTAAATGTTTATTTATTTGGCTGAATTTGGCTCTAGTTGCCATGCATGGGCTAGTTGCTCCATGGCATGTGGGATCTTAGTTCCCAGACCAGGAATGAAGCCCACATCCCTTGCATTGCAACGCAGATTCTTAATCACTGCACCACCAGGGAAGTCCCGTGTGCTGAGTTGCTCAGTGCTGTCTGACTCTTTGCGAACCCATGGACTGTAGCCCACCAGACTCCTCTGTCCATGGGGATTCTTCAGGCGAGAATACTGGTGTGGGTTGCCATGCCCTCCTCCAGGGGATCTTCCCAACTCAGGGATCCAACCCAGGTCTCCTGCATTGCAGGTGGATTCTTTACTGTCTGGGCCACCAGGGAAGTCTGGGAAGTCCCATATTGCTTTTTAAATGATACTTTTTATGCTGACATAATTATAGAGCCCCATGTTATAAGAAATAATACAGAGTTCCCTTGTACTCTACCCAGTTTCCCCTAAATGAAACATCTTATAAGACTATAGTACAATTTTACAACAAGAATAATGACATCTATACTATTGAAAGGCTGTTGCTGAGCCATGAATGACGTCGGGATTCTTGGCCTCCAGAGGAGAGGAATTCAAATCCAGGGCCAATGATGAGGCTTGATCGCTCAGAGCTTTTGTGTATTAAAGTTTTATTAAAGTATAAAAGAGATAGAGGAAGCTTCTGACATAGATATCAGAAGGGGGCAGAAAGAGTGCCCAATCCCCCCCGCCCCCCCATCATGCTAGTCTTTAGAAGGGAGTTATATAGCTACGAGCAGTCTGCTAATTAGAGAAAGGAAATGTCTCAAAACTAAGAGAGTAGCACCAGGCCCCTCACCCACAACATGTATTTTGAGATAACATTGGCACAAAGTGAGTCATCCCGGGCCATAAAATGATTGACATGAATCTTGAAGAAAGTCAGGTTTTCAAGCAAATACATAGTCTCATTAACATAGCTTAAGAGAACACTTGCATGAGTAAAACACACTGGTTTGTCAAGTTGGTTCTGAGTCTTAGGTGGAACCAACTTGAAGAAAGACAGAGTCTAGGGTAAATACATAGTTCATTAACATAGCTTAAGAAAAACATTTCCATAAGAAAAACACATTGGTTGGCTCAAGGTTTGAAAAAAGTCAAGTTCAGGTGGAACCAGGTGTTGTCATGGCAACACAGAATTTCAAGAGAAATCTCCTTTTAATTTTGTATATATAGAGAGACAGAAAAAAGTCTAACACTTGCAACCTATTTCCTCCGTTTGGAGACCCCTAGCCTTCATGCCTGTTACCCTCTCTCTGTCAAGATGCAGAATATTTCCATGGCCAGGAGGATCTCTCCTGTTCAATCTACTTGCCTCCACCTGCCCCAAGCCTCAACCTCATCCTTAGTTCTTGGAAACCACAAATTTGCTCTCTATTTCTATAATTTTGTCCTTTCAAAAATGTTATGTAAATATAATCATACAGCATGAAGTCTTGGCGAGTGGCTTTTTTAATGCAACATAATTTCCTCAAAATTCATCCAAGCTTTTCCATGTCAAAAGTCAGTTCATTTTTATTGCTGAGCAGCATTCCAAGATATGTTTAAGTATGCACTTAAGTAAGGGAATCTGGGACTAATAATCCAGTCATGGGATATTACAGATAAAGCTGCTAGGAACAGATTTTTATGTGAACACAAGTTTTCAATTGTCTGGGATAAATGCTCAAGAGTGCAGTTGCTGGGTATTATGTAACTATATGTTTAGTTTTACAAGAAACTGCTGAATTCTTTTTCAGAATGGCTGTACTATTTTACATTTCCACCACCAATGTATGTCACTCAGTTCCTCTGCATTGTAACCAGCATTTGATGTTGTCACACTAAAAAAAAAAAAAATTAGCCATTTTGATAAAGGTGTAGTGATAGCTCCAGAGAAGGCAATGGCACCCCACTCCAGTACTCTTGCCTGGAAAATCCCATGGACGGAGGAACCTGGTAGGCTGCAGTCCATGGGGTTGCTAAGAGTCAGACACAACTGAGTAACTTCACTTTCACTTTTCACTTTTAGGCATTGGAGAAGGAAATGGCAACCCACTCCAGTGTTCTTGCCTGGAGAATCCCAGGGACAGGGGAGCCTGGTGGGCTGCTGCCTCTGAGGTTGCACAGTCGGACAGGACTGAAGCGACTTAGCAGCAGCAGCAGTGATAGCTCATTGTGGTTTCAATTTGTATTTCTCTGGCAGTTTAATGATGTTGACCATCTTTTCATGTGTCTTTTCATTAGCCAGCTGTATACTCTCTTAGATAAAATGTTCCAGTTCTGCCCATTTTCTAATTGACTTGTTTAACTTAGTTTTCTGTTCGGCTTTGACAGTTCCCTTCTTGGATACATAGTTTGTAAATTTTTTTTTTTTCTTTCAGTCTGTAGGCTGCTCTTTTCATCTTCTTAACAGTCTTTCTCAGAGGAAAAATTTTTAATTTTCAAAGGTCTAATTTATCATTTTTTCCATTTATGGATCATGTTTTTGGTGTCTAGTATAAGAACTCTTTGTAGTTCTTCAATACTTCTTCCCATTTTTTCCTAAAATGTTTATAGTTCTACCCTTTATATTTAAGTTTACTACTACCTATTTTGAGTTAATTTTTTTAGATTAAATTTAAAAGAAAATTTTGGGCCACACTGCAGTTCTTGCGGGACTTTAGTTCCCCAATTAGGGACTGAATCCAGGCCATGACAGTGAAAGCGCCAAGTCCTAACCACTAGACCACCAGGGAACTCCCAATTTTGAGTTAATTTTTATATAAGACATGAGGTTTAGGTTGAATTTCACATTTTGCCTACGGATGTCCAATGGCTCCAGCATCATCTGTTGAAAAGGCTGTCCTTTCTCCATTACACTGCTTTTGTAAAAAATCATTTGGACATGTATCTGTGGGATGCTTAATTTTTTTAAACATCAAAGTGTCCCTTTTTTTCTTCAGTCATCGGTTCTACGTTCTTTGTCATAGCTCAGCTTTGTCACTTTTGAACTGTGGTTCCCTGAATAGATTTTCTACATTATCTTGGCTTTAGGCTCCTCATCTGAAGAACGGGGATCACTAGAGCCTCAACCTCATAGTTTACTGTGAGAATTGAATGAGATGATACATGTAAAATGCTTAGCACAAGGTCTGGCACACAGTGAACATTCATAAATTTTAGCTATCATCATTATCATTAAAAGAAAAAATAATTATTTGGGCATTATTTTGTATGTGTATGAATGTGTATATCTTCGCATGCCTATGGGTCTCTTTTTGTACATGTGTCATCTTGTCTGTTTGAGAATTCCATAGTGTCAGCAACATATTTTCTGAGTAATAGAATCAATAAAGAACCAGTAAACTAAAACAAGTACATAATATTACTAAAAGATTACTTAAAGACTGTTACAAGTCTCACTTGAAAAATTCCCTGGGGATGATCACCCGGCACCATTTAGAACCTCACAGGTAAAGGATCTCTTGGGATCTCAGAAAGATATGGAAAGGTATTTGGACACAATCAGAATGAGATATACCTGGTCTCTAAACTGACTTCTTTTCCCCACAGAACCGTCTACTGGCAACGATTATACATGATAATTATACGGACCCCGACAAACTCACATTTACAGATATCACAATCTTGGGAATGGACAAGGAACCCACTAATTTTACTGTCTCCCTAAATTATGCTACCACCCCCATTTCAAATGTTGTCTACACAGAATCAACAAAGGTGGGATATTGTTCCTTGCTGCGGTGCCCCTGTCAACAACCCTCACCTGAGCTTCTGACAGCCAGCTCGTTCTTGCTCTGTTGACTCTGGGTGGGCACAGAGACAGCTGGCTTGCTAGGGAACCACAGGGAGAATGTAGAAGGAGAAATCTGTGCGTGCTCGATACGGACCCTGGAGCTTTGCTTGCGTTGGGACTCTGAAGCAGGCAGTAGGAGTTGATACCCTTGAAAAAGGCAGTTCTTCTCTGGGCTATTTAAAAGTAGATGTGCTAATGTCAGATGTGATAGAGAAAATATGATTCAATACATTGGCCTAGTTCTGGAGAACAATGACACCTGTGTTCTCTCATTTACATTAAGGACTTATCTTTGAGACACAGTTGCTTTTTTTCCTTCCTGTTCTAAACTATTTTTATACCACTGCTGAAAATGAGAATTTAATCAAAATCAAACACAAAGAGTAATCTGCTTTTATTCTATGGGATGTTTTTCCCTTACGTGATAATCATTCAAAAAGAAAAGCCCCAATCATTAGTTAATATTTCAAGCACTGGGAAATTCACCGTTCCTTAGGGCAGCCCTCTTTTTAATTTTATTTTTATTTTTTAAATCTTCTTTTGGCCGCATGGTGTAGCATGCACGATCTTAGTTCCCTGATCAGGGATCGAACCCTTGCCCTTGCATTGGGAGTGCAGAATCTAACCACTGGACCACCAGGGAATTCCCTGCCCCCTTCCACTTTGACAACACATATAGAAAAGGACAAGAGCTTGCTTTTTAGGGTTAGGCAGAATAGGGTTCTAATCCTAGCTCTGCTGAGCCCCAGCTGTGAGATCTTGAGCAAAACAGTAAACCTCTCTGAACCTCAGGGTTCTGATTTGTAAAACTGAGATAGTCGTATTATTCATAGCATAGGATTGCTTTACAGGACTCGCAGAGAGAATGCATATGAAGTGATTATCACAGTACTTGACAGACTCAGTAAAGTTTAGCTCTGGTCGTCATTACTGCCATTGTTAGTAAAATGTCTGAGCCCCGTGCCCAGGGGGCAATGAATCTGAAATGCCCTCCCCGCCTGTGATCTGTGTTCCTTAACAAGACTGAAACTCTTTCCATTCAATATCCCACATTGGCTCCGTGAGATCAGAAAGGTCTGGAGGAAGTCAGATTCATTTTCCTGACAGAGAGGTTGAAAGACCCAGAGGAGAAGAAAAAAGAGAATTACGAATTTCCTACTTCAAAGCGGTGTTGGTCAAAGGGCTGGTTTCCCGTCCTGACTACATGACCATCAGAGAAGGACGTTATCCAGGCAGCTGCACCTCGTCTCATTTGTCTTCACGCCCCTTTCTCTTTCCTCAGGTGGTGAACATCACTGACCTCAAGGGACTGGTACTGGGACAAGCATTCTCCATTCAGTGGGACCTTCCGGTCAGCGACCTGCAGAAGTTCAACTGCTTTCCTGAGCAGCCCGCTGTCTCCGAGGAGAGTTGCAGGGAGCGGGGGTGCCTTTGGGAGGTAAGGACCAGGAGCAGACTGCCCCAGTGAGCAGGAAGCTGTAAAAAGTGTCCCATGGGTAACTGGGTACCCAGGAAACACTTTTCCAATGTTGATAGATTAAACTGTAATCATCTTCAGGAAGCAAATGATGCTATGGCAACTGATGAGGTGTTTCTATCAGTCGCATGTGATAGGCGATCAGTGTTTCATTCAGAGACCTGAATAAGGATCAACTCACTGACTCGCTCTTTCCTACAACCACAGCATTTCAGATCCCACTTTGTCCCGAACATGGCTATAATGTAGTGGGAATGCACTGAGTATTTTAAGTGATTCCCGCCCCCCCCACATCTATTGGTGAGTCCAAGCAGAAAGATAAGGTAATGCTGTTTCTCTCCCTTTGAGAAATAGAGAGAACGAAGGCCAGAGAAATCAGTGATTTCCTCGGGATCACAATAATGGACAGTAAGGACATGGGGAGCAGAGCCCTGCTTTAGGACTCAGTCTCCAGATAGGTCTCCTGCTGGCCCTTCACTGTTAGATGAGGCCAGTGTGTGTGTGTGTGTGTGTGTGTGTTTATTTTCTTTATTTTTTATTTGTTTATTTGGTTGTGCTGGGTCTTAGTTGTGACATGTGGTACCTCTAGCTGTGGCATGTGGGATCCGTTTCTCCGACCGGGGATCCAGCCCAGTCGATTGGGTGCTCTGAGTCTGCATTGGGCGCTCGGAGTCTTAGCCACTCAACTACCAAGGAAATCCCTGTGTATGTTTAAATGAGTGTATTCATTTGCTAGGGCTGCCATAGCCAAGTACCACAAACTGGGTGACTTAGAACAACAGACATTTATTATCTCAGTGTCTGGGAGCTGGAAGTCTGATAGCAAACTGTCCACAGAGTTGATGCTTTCTAGGGGCCAAGAGGGAAAATCTGTTTTGTGTCCCTTTCCTGGGTTCTGGTGGTTTGCTGGCAATCTGCAGGGTTCCTTGGTTTATACAAACATCACCCTGACCTCTTCATCTTCACGTGATGTTCTCCCCAGGTGCATGTCTGTGCCTTATTTTCCCCTTTTACTAAGGACACTAGTCATATTGGCTAGCTCTGTCCCAATGACCTCATTCAACTTGATCAGCTACAAAGATCCTATTTCCAAACAAGGCACCAGGTACCTTATTCACAGGTACCAGGGGCCAGGGCTTACCATCTCTTTGGGGGATATAGCTCAACTCATAGCAATGGACATAGAGTAAGAGGCTGAGTCTGGTTTAACCACCTTCTTCTGTAATTAGAGTCTCGAAGTGTGGTGTCAGAGGCTGACCTTGAAGTCCTCCTCTTGTTCCAGCCCACGACTGTTCCTGGGGTGCCCACCTGTTTCTACGATACCATCCCTAATTATACTGCCAGCAACATTCAGTACCTGCCTACGGGCATCACCGTAGACCTCACCCACCTGACAGCCTCGGAAGCTGCACAAGCCACGGTGCCACCACCATCATCACGGGACAAGCTACCCCCACCTGCAGCCGCAGCCAAGGCCGCCTCTGCCTCCGACACTCTCTCTGCAGCCATCGGCTCTCTCCGCCTGAGCGTGATCTACCACACAGAGAACCTGCTGCAGTTCAAGGTAACCCAGTGTCTCCATGGTTGGAATTCTTAGCTGACAGCTCCATGCAGCTGGAAGACATTGGAACAGCTTTAATCCAACTCCCTCATTTTACAAGTGGGGCTGCTGAGGCCCCAGGAGGTGAAGATCAGAAAGTTAGGAGAGAGTTGGGGTGGGATGTAACCTTAGATCACTGGGGGTGGTAACTTCTTATAACAGTGAGTACTCTAAGTCGTGAATATCCTCAAAGAGTCCTTCTTTAGCCCTGAGAAAAGTGTGTCTGCTGTGTGGTAAGTCATTTAAGTGGCAACAACCCACTTCTGATATCAGGGTTATTTCTTTAGCTGTGGTTCTCAAGCTTTAGCACCTGCACCTGTATCAGAATCACCTGCCGATCTTGTTAAAAGATGACTGGCCTGACCCCCCAGAGTTTCCAACCCGAGGATCTGCACTGCTAGCAAGTTTCCAGGTGGTGCTGATGCTGTAACTTCAGGGGCCACTCTTGGAGACCCACTCAGTTCAGTCACTCAGTTGTGTCCAACTCTTTGCAGCTCCATGGGCTGCAGCACACCAGGCTCCCCTGTCCATCCCAACTCCCAGAGCTTGCTCAAACTCATGTCCATTGTGTCGGTGATGCCATCCAACCATCTCCTCCTCTGTTGTCCCCTTCTTCTCCCGCCCTCAATCTTTTCCAGCATCAGGCTCTTTTCCAGTGAGTCAGCTCTCCGCCTCAGGTGGCCAAAGTACTGGAGTTTCAGCTTCAGCATCAGTCCTTCCAATGAACACTCAGGCCTGATCTCCTTTAGAATGGACTGGTTAGATCTCCTTGCAGTCCAAGGGCCTCTCACACATTTTCTCTCTGCTCTAACAGAAATGCAGTCTGATCCACGGGTCTTCAGTGCCTCATGTGGGGTCTTTTGTTGCAGTACATGGACTCTCTAGTTGTGGTGCAGGGGCTTAGTTCCATGACCGAGGAAGGAACCCACATCCCCTGCATTACAAGGCAGATTCTTAACCCCTGGACCACCAGGGAAGTCCCCGCATGTTTTCTAATAACTATAGTTTTAAAAATGTATTTGGAAAAAAATTAATGAAATTTATTTTAGTGCCATTTTATTTAACCAATATGCTAAAATATTATCATATCACCATGTACTCCAAATATAATTTAACCATACTAGGTCTTCAAAATTCGCTGTGTATTTTGTACTCATAGTGAGTCTCAGTTCAGACAGCACATTCAAGTGCTTCATGGCCACATGTGGTGCGTACCTCCTTGGACATGTCAGCTCTAGATGTTGCTTTTCACACTTCAGTGTTTGATGAGTTACTTCAGAGATCTTACGAAAATGAAGAGCCAGATTCAGAAAGTCTGGGGTGAGGCTGAGATTCTGTGGTCTTAACAAGTTCCCTGGTGATCCTGCTTAACAATGTGAAACATTGTGAAAGCTGCTTTTGGCCTGACAAACACAATATTGAGAAGCAAAGCTTTAGAGAAAACTTGTCTGAAACAGGAGGGAAGGGGACAGGGCACAAGAGAATAATAAAACCTAAGGACAGGACATAAACTGATTAGATCCAAATGGGTCCAAAATGGCGGACAAGTCGATTTCCACTAGACTTTGAGCCTCTTGATCCTCAATATAGGATCAGTGTAAAACATCAGCAAGCCAAATGACACGCCCACAGGCACCATGACAATTCTGAGACTGACTATAAAGGGCTGAAAAGTGGGCGGTGTCTCAATTCATGGAAATCCGTGCCCATTTCCTGAAATAGTTGGAATAATTCCTCCCACTCATTAGCCTATGAAATCACCCAGCCCGTAAAAACTAACCATGCCATATTTTGAGGTGGTTCTTGCCTTTTGCGGTGGCCCACACTCTGCCTGTGAAGTGTGTTTCTCTCTAAATAAATCCACTTCTTACCTATCAAGAAAAGAGACTTGTCTGAAGTGTAAAAAGTTGGCTAATAGTATGATAAGGAAGAGGAGGCTTGCTCATCCTGGCAGTACTCCAGGGCCTCCAACAACACTCTTCCCTTCTCTCATTTTTCCCACACATCATACCTGTCAGGTAAATAGGAACAAGCAGTGGGTACAAGAGAGCCATCTTAGGGATGGAAAAACTGTACAACATCTGGAAGTTCCACCAGTAAGAAGACCTCAGTGTCCATAAATAAATTCAATTCTCTAATTTCTAACATATACTCACATGCTCACACATAAGGTACTGTATACACATGCATGTTCCCATACCACACCCTCATAAACACACACACACACACACACATTCTATCCATGAGATTCCATACCCTTATATCACAAATTTTTTAGAAGTGTCCTTGCTGGCTTAAAATAGGTCATATTGAGGCATTTTTGGAGTTCAGGCTCCATATTGGGCACAGTAGGTGGGTAGGCCTCACACATGTTTGTTTCAGGATAGTTGATGCCTCCTGATATGTTCAGACCAGCCAGAAAATATGGAAACTGAATTGTATTTGATATAAGCTGGCACAAGGAATTGTAGGCCTGAGATTCCATGAAGAAGCTTCCTTCTCTCTTCTTGGCAGATCTATGATCCCACTAATAAGAGGTACGAGGTCCCAGTGCCTCTGAACACCCCTTCATCTCCAGTGGGCTCCCCTGAAAACCGTCTGTATGAAGTCAAGATTCAGAACAATCCTTTTGGGATCCAGATTCGAAGAAAAAGCTCCAGAACTGTGATGTAAGCACTCTTTATTTGGTCCTATGGGGTCGCACAGAGTCGGACACGACTGAAGTGACTTAGCAGCAGCAGCAGCAGCAGCAGAGTGATTCTAGATCTAATTATAGTGGCTCTCATGATGCAAGTGAAATATTAATTTTAGAGACACTATGTCAATATGTTCAATGAAGAATGTATCTATTTCCCCTACTTCAATAAGGATTTAATTTTCCATTAGTCCTTAACAAGAAAAATGAATCAACCAAAGGTTTACAAAAGCTAATTAAGTGGTGCTTGTTTTTAGAGAAAGGAAAATACATATTCTATTCTTTGTTCCTGTTAAGTAGGACAGGAAACTCTATTTAATAAGTATGACATAACCCATGATAGAAATAAGTTCTATGTACTCTCATTAAGAAATAATAACAGAAGAGTCAGGAGAGAAGGACAAAGGTTACTGAGGAGGGCAAAGTGGCTTCTTACAGTCTTTGCTTCTATTGACATTCAAAACTCAAAGCCTCTTCACAGTGGTAAGCATGAAAGGAGCTGTCATCTCTTATCCCTTGTCCTGCTGCTGAGTGGACTGGAGTGAAGGTCTGGATTTTGCCTGGGCCTGAGGTTCCCCATCCATGTAGAAACTGTGACCTGGGTGCGCACATGTGCTTTCAGCTCTCTCTGACTGTATGTCTGACTTTCTGTCTGTCCCCTTCTTTGGTAAGAAGTTCTTTGGCCAATCCAGAAAACCATTCTAAGAGTATCACATTTTCCACAGAAAAATGTGCTTCTATCTTATCCATTCATTCATGCATTTATTCAAGCTGATATGTTGGGCAAGGAGATGTAGAAATACAGAGATGAGGGTGATGTGGTCCTTGTGGTCCAGGAACCCAGGACCCAGTAAAGGAATTCTCAGCCTTGCAGAAGACAGATAACAAATAAAGACGCCAACACGGAACCTTGGCAGTGAGTTATGGCCATTGTTATGACCTGGGTTGTCTCACAGTATTTGAGCATGGATCCAGATATTCAGCCACTCAGGAGGCTTCAGAATCCATCCCCATGGAGCCCGTGTTTGCGCTGGCCTGTGCCCAGCTCTGAACCAAGGTCTGCTCTCATGTTGCAGTTGGGACTCTCAGCTCCCTGGCTTCACCTTCAGGGACATGTTCCTTTCCATCTCCACACGCCTCCCCTCTGAGTACCTCTATGGCTTTGGGGAAACTGAGCACACAGCTTTCAGAAGAAACATAAGCTGGCACACGTGGGGGATGTTTGCCCGAGATGAGCCACCAGCGGTAAGCACAGACCAAAATCATCAATATTTTTACTCTATGTAAATTTACTTTAATCCCTGTATATTCTCCTCTCAGATGAAATACACCATATTTAAGGTTCTCCTTCCTTTCTGTCCCTAAACTACCTATTTATATATATATATTTCCTGTGGACTATGGATTTTATTTATTTCATAAACTTTTATTTAATATGTTCTACATGTCAGGCACACATAGAATGAGACAGTGTCTTATTAAGACACTGCCTTTTTCTCCAGATGCTTATAAACTAGTAAAAGAGAGAAAGAGAGAGAGGCAGAAATAATGGTAATGTGGTGTAACCAGTGCTGCAATAGATTTGTATAGTAATAAATAAGGAAGGCATAGGGGGAGAGGGCACTTAGGTTTTCACCTGGGATGGAAGGAAGGGTCAAGGAAGTCTTCACAAGGGACATGACATTGTACTGAATCTGCAATACTGCACAGGAGTTTGCTGTTTGGGTTATGATGTGAAAATGATTTCTTGGATTTTCTCTTCTTGATTACCCTCCTGCTCTTCCCACAACCCTCCTAGTACAAGAAGAACTCCTATGGTGTCCACCCCTACTACATGGCCCTGGAGGAGGATGGCAGTGCCCACGGAGTGCTCCTGCTGAATAGCAATGCCATGGGTAAGACAGACACAGAATCCCTGTGTACCACCAAAAACATCTGGGACCTCTTTCAGCCATCTGGAACATCAACAGAAATAAGGAAAGTCAAGGGCAAGGCAAATGAAACAGATAAACTCACCTACCATTCATTCATTTATTCAAGTTTTACTAAGAGCACTAGGCCAGGTATAAGGGGTACAATTTTCACTAAATACAGTGCCTATCTTGTGTGACCTTATTTACTGTACCTTTTAGCTCTTTTTCACAAAGTGATAATAAGATGTTGAGACTGAGATTATGTTTGAGGTACCTGAATATCCCTCTCTGATTCTACTTTATGGGAAATGGCTTATTAGAGGAAGTGGGCATTAAAATAAGAATGTAAGAAAGTGAAAATAGCAAAATTTAGGGCAGAGTCCCTGACTGGGAGATTTATAGTTCCAAGGATACTCCTCACCTTCTTTTTTTTTTTTTTTTTAACAGATGTGACATTCCAGCCTACTCCTGCCCTGACATATCGCACCACAGGAGGCATTTTGGACTTTTATATGGTTTTGGGGCCAACCCCTGAGCTTGTAACTCAGCAATACACTGAGGTTGGAAGTTATTCTACCCATCAATATATCATCCAATGTTTGCTGGGTATTGCCTTGTTCTTAGCACTGAGAAAGGCCATTTTTTCCACCCTTAAGGCCCTTAGATGTCCCTACTACATTATTGCTGTCTTTTCTGAAAGTCAGGAGTTAGTGTTTAGGGGCTCTACAGGCATATTGATGTCCCATACTTCTCTTAACTATTTGCCTTCCTGAGAATTTCAAATCAGTGATAATCACTGAGTTCTCAGTTTCCTAGAGTGGATACTGTTTATAGAGAGACTGTCTATCATTCTGCATCTCTATGGTTAATCCATATTTATTTGACTTTCTTGTTTTTCTTGAGTGAGGCCTCTTAGATGAGACAGCTTCACAGAAGAGCTCAAGTTGCTTCAAGTATAAGTCAATCATCTTTTCTTCCCAAAGAAATTGACTTGAATCTATTTTTCTTTTTTATTTTAGTTGATTGGTCGCCCAGCAATGATTCCCTACTGGGCCTTGGGATTCCAACTGAGTCGCTATGGATACCAGGATGATTATGAAATCTCCAGTTTGTATGATGCAATGATGGCTGCTCAGATTCCCTACGTATGATACCCTCATTCAGTCTGTGGTTTAATTAGTGGTGGGAATTTGTGGCTAAGTATAGATTGGAAAATCTTCATAGAAATTCATTCAAGTAGTGATGACTACTTCAGCATGAAGAAAATGTAGCTGTGGATCTAGAAAACATTACCTTTTAAGTTTATTTCAGGCAACCCTTTAAAATCAAGGGTTGCAAACTGAGAGTTGCATAAATCCTTCAGCAGTTTGAGGGATGCGTGGGGGATACTGTTCCTGCCTCTTGCCAGGAATATCCTGCAGTAGCCGTGGCTGGACTTTGAGACATGACTTTTGGGACCTGAAAATCATCTCAAGATTATAACCATTTTAGGAAATTGTACTGTGGCTATTCTTGGGGAGGGTGGATATAAAAGGACAATATGAATGAAACCAGTTAATAGTAAGCCTTCACTTTTTCTTAAACACACACATACACACATAAGCATATCCTACAACAACCTATCCCCTAGATAAAGCCCTAGAAGTGCAGTCATTTGCTGTCAACAGGCAGAATTCCATAAATAGCATGCTCTTTATCCTCCTTTAATGATCAGTTTCTCATCACACAGTTGTTTTGCTCTCAATTTACCTCCTGAGATTTTGGAGGACAATTAATGATTGGCAGCTGAGAATAAAATAAAGCATTACAATATTCTCATCAAAGATAATTTGAAACATTCATCCAGACTTAATTTTTCTTTTTATAGACTGCTATTCTAGATACTTATTAAACATAAATTAGAAAAGATAGGAAAATTAAAAGATTAAAAAAATCCATGGATTTACCTCACAGAGACAATTAATGTTAATAATGTGTTGATTCATTCTTTCTGAGTTTTGGCTTATGAACAAATCTCTCCTCCCTCGAACAACTTTTACTTAAAATCTTAAGGCAATTCAGGTGATTATCACTTTCAGGCTAAAAAGAATCATCATCTCCCCACCAGGAACTGAATATTAACCACTTGATGTCATTATTCAACAATCAAGGATTAAGTGAATTTCGTGTGCAGAAACCTGAGTTCGTGCTTTATAGAGAAGAGGGAAGACAAGGTTCTCACTCCAAGGCTCATCCAGTCAAATGAGAGTGGCAGAAATAAATACATTCTAGAAAACTATAAAATAATGTAGTTCTAAATGTGAATAGGAGAAGGCAATGGCAACCCACTCCAGTGCTCTTGCCTGGAAAATCCCATAGATGGAGGAGCCTGGTAGGCTGCAGTCCATGGGGTTTCGAAGAGTCGGACACGACTGAGCGACTTCACTTTCACTTTTCACTTTTAGGCATTGGAGAAGGAAATGGCAACCCACTCCAGTGTTCTTGCCTGGAGAATCCCAGGGATGGGGGAGCCTGGTGGGCTGCTGTCTATGGGGTCACACAGAGTCGGACACGACTGAAGCCACTTAGCAACAGTAGCAGCAAATGTGAATAAATTCAGTCAGGTTTATTGAGGGGGGGGGAAGACACAGATATACAATCTTTTGTTTCTCAGGCAAGTATGGCTTTCTACCCTTGAACATTCAACCAGCATTTTGTTTAATAGGCTCATTGGGTTTCAGATCTGAAGAATGGAAAAGACATAAATTGAGGGAAGGAAAGGGAGGAAATACAGTTGGAGGAGCAGAAAGAGAAAGAATGGGCACTGGTGAGCTGGATGTAGGGATTAAAAAGCAATTTCAATCAGCAGAATTGAAAAGTCAGTCTAGGAGAGTAACAGATAAGTTCAGGGAGGTCTGGTCGGGAGGTCTGGTCTGGAGTCTGCAGGCAGTAGGACCGGAGCCTGGCTGAGCAATTCATGTGCCCCGAGGAGCTCCTGCTGCAGGGACCTAAGTATCCTGCTTGCTTCCTTCTACAGGATGTCCAACATGTAGACATCGACTACATGGACCGGAAGCTGGACTTCACCCTCAGCCCCAGCTTTCAAAATCTTGGTCTCCTGATTGAGCAAATGAAGAAAAATGGCACGAGATTTGTTCTTGTTCTGGTAGGTATTTAGAAAGACTAGATCCTGTTTTCTGCTTCTATAGTTCAAAACTACATTGAGGGAAACTGGATGAAAAATACAGAAGACCTCCCTGAACACTTTTTGTAACTTCTTATGAATCTATAATTTTTTAAAAAAAAAGTATTAAAAAGCAAATAAACAAAAGAAGAATGAATGAAAATGGCTTTTAAAAGATGATGGATTGCAATATTTATTTTTCATAACTGCGTTATTGGGAGGTAATTTATTATTACATTCTTTCGGTAGAGTTAGAAAACTGAAATACTAGATAATAGCCAACAATACAATAGAGTGTGTAACACTAGATATAGCCCCCCCCCCCCCAAAAAAAAAACAGTAAAGAAGAGAGAGTGTGTCTCACTGTTTCAGGCTATGCCTTGGAGAAAATAGCTGTATCTTAATCTCATTTTTCCCTTAGGGGCTCAAAAACCTCTTAAGTTACCATCACCAGTACTCAACAATGGTGAGGTTTAAGGGACTTATTTCTTCTAAATTAAATTCATAAACAACTGATTTAAGATCCAGAATATCAGTTTATTATTTCACATTGGGGGCTTACCAGGTGGTACAGTGATAAAGAATCTGCCTGCCAGTGCAGGAGACAAGAGGCAATGATTCGATCCCTGGATCACAAAGATCCCCTGGAAGAGGAAATGGCAACTCACTCCAGTATTTTTGCCTGGGAAATCCCATGGGCAGAAGGAACCTGGAAGGCTATAGTCCATGGGGTCACATGAGTTGGACTTGACTGAGCGACTGAGCACACATTTTACATTGGAAGCTGTTATCTTATCAAACACAGAAGTAGTTACCTACAAATGATCCTTCCTTCTAGCCTCCAGAAATTACGCAGTATTTTTTTACTTTTGTTCATTCATTCATTCAAGTATTGACTAAACACTGGGTCTTTGAAAATCCCTCTTCTAAAAAATGTATTTATAATCTATGAGGATAAGATGTCCTTTTTCTTACAGGGACTTTATTCTACTAGAGGGAGACCCCCCAATAAATAAACATTAAAAAAAAGATAGTTTCAGATAGGTAGTGACAATTTCTATGACAGTTGTGAAGTATGATGCTATTTAGAGAACAGTTGAGTCAGGTATGGGATAGATTGAACAGGGAAGGGAACTTGAGATAGACAAGCTGGGTCACAGAATAGAAGAAAGGAATTTCATGTTCTTAAGGACTATTGCCATTACATTGTGGAAACATAATCAGTTAGACTTCTCCACTTGAGAGTAATGTTTTATTAACCTGGTTTATCTCCAGGAATTGTTTTCAAACACAAGCATACTTTTTTTCCTCAAGAATGTTATAGAGAGGGACTTCCCTGGTGGTCCAGGGAAGTGTGGTTAAGACTCCACACTTCAATGCAGGGGGTGTGGGTTTGATCCCTGGTTGGGGAACTAAGACCCCACATGCCACATGTTGCAGCCAAAAAATAAATAAAATAATGTTATAGAGAAACATCAACATAGTTTTTAGCTCTCAATTATTCATGGGGGATGTGTGTGTGGTGTGTTGTATTATTTCTCACCATTTCTTTCTGCACTGTGAATTGTTAAACATTTAGAGAAGAGATTTCTTGGTGATGTTTTTCTCATGTCTGATGTTTTAAACCCTTTCACTGCAGGACCCAGCCATTTCTGGCAATGAGACCCAGTATCTCACATTCACCAGAGGGAAGGAAAGTGATGTGTTCATCAAATGGCCAGACAACAGCGATATTGTCTGGGGAAAGGTAAGATTTTGGATAAGGTGCCTGTAGTTAATCAGTGTCACAATTGATTAAAAGAGATGCAATAACTCTTGGCAAAATATATTGGGTAATTTATAAATTATGAATGAGTAGAAATCTGTCTGATACTGATTAGCTCAATAAACATTAATAAGGCTAAGGTTTCAGGTCTAATCCTCTAAAATATCAGTGAGCCTTGTTTTATTGTCTGGAAGTATTCCAATGACCCACCCCTTATATATGCCAACTGGTCATTTAACAAAGATAAAGAATCCCTTTGAAAAGGACTTTGAAATCTGTCTCTCAGTCACCTACTCTCATCTTTGACCCAGGATGCTTAATCAGTATCTAATAAAATCACTGAATGCTATGAATTAATCTCCTCTTATCTCCTTTCATTCTCTTTTGTGGCCTCAATCCTCATACTCATTGTTTGATTCTTAGCAACAAGATTTTAAGTGGACTTCCTGACTCTGGATGACAGTAGCTCTTAGCCAGGGTTGCTCTGTAAATATCCCATGCTGCTTCATCTTGTTGCCAAAGTCTTGGCTCCCTGTCTACCGATGCTGAATAGAAATACAGAGACAACATTTGGAGGAAATAGAAAAGAGTAGCTTTATTATTTTTACCAGGCAAAAGGGGAAAACAGTGGACCAGTGACTCAATAATTGTGCCTTGCTCTCTTAGGAATAGAGAGAGGTTTTATATCCTCTTGAATGTCTTGCATCTTTTTTTCTGCTGCAAAGTTTCAAAATGGCCACAGCTGGCATCAGGCAACTCAGCAGCTAAGTCTGGTGTTCCTGAAGTTATCAACCCAGGACCTTCTTTCTGAAATGGAGAATGCTACAGGGAGTGTAGGAGAAGAATGCCAAGTGTAGAACATAATCTACATGGAGTCAGAAAGTAATTAGCTTTGTGAAGGACAAGTCCAGCTACAAGTGTCTGTTAGTTCAGTTCAGTTCAGTTCAGTCACTCAGTTGTATCCAACTCTTTGCAACTCCATGGGCTACAGCACGCCAGGCCTCTCTGTCCATCACAAACTCCCAGAGTTTACTCAACACATGTTCGTTGAGTCAGTGATGCCATCCAACCATCTCATCCTCTGTCGTCCCCTTCTCCTCCTGCTTTCAATATTTCCCAGCATAACGGTCTTTTCCAATGAGTCAGCTCTTCGCATCAGATGGCCAAAGTATTGGAGTTTCAGCTTCAGCATCAGTCCTTCCAATGAATATTCAGGACTGATTTCCTTTAGGATGGACTGGTTGGATCTCCTTGTTGTCCAAGAAATTCTCAAGCGTCTTCTCCAACACCACAGTTCAAAAGCATCAATTCTTCAATGCTCAGCTTTCTTTATAGGCCAACTCTCACACCCATACATGACTACTGGAAAAACCATCGCTTTGACTAGATGGACCTTTGTTGGCAAAATAATGTCTCTGCTTTTTATTTATTTATTTATTTATTTATTTTTTATTAGTTGGAGGCTAATTACTTCACAACATTTCAGTGGGTTTTGTCATACATTGATATGAATCAGCCATAGAGTTACACGTATTCCCCATCCCGATCCCCCCTCCCACCTCCCTCTCCACCCGATTCCTCTGGGTCTTCCCAGTGCACCAGGCCCGAGCACTTGTCTCATGCATCCCACCTGGGCTGGTGATCTGTTTCACCATAGATAGTATACATGCTGTTCTCTCGAAACATCCCACCCTCACCTTCTCCCACAGAGTTCAAAAGTCTGTTCTGTATTTCTGTGTCTCTTTTTCTGTTTTGCATATAGGGTTATCATTACCATCTTTCTAAATTCCATATATATGTGTTAGTATGCTGTAATGTTCTTTATCTTTCTGGCTTACTTCACTCTGTATAATGGGCTCCAGTTTCATCCATCTCATTAGGACTGATTCAAATGAATTCTTTTTAACGGCTGAGTAATATTCCATGGTGTATATGTACCACAGCTTCCTTATCCATTCATCTGCTGATGGGCATCTAGGTTGCTTCCATGTCCTGGCTATTATAAACAGTGCTGCGATGAACATTGGGGTGCACGTGTCTCTTTCAGATCTGGTTTCCTCAGTGTGTATGCCCAGAAGTGGGATTGCTGGGTCATATGGCAGTTCTATTTCCAGTTTTTTAAGAAATCTCCACACTGTTTTCCATAGTGGCTGTACTAGTTTGCATTCCCACCAACAGTGTAAGAGGGTTCCCTTTTCTTCACACCCTCTCCAGCATTTATTGCTTGTAGACTTTTGGATAGCAGCCATCCTGACTGGCGTGTAATGATACCTCATTGTGGTTTTGATTTGCATTTCTCTAATAATGAGTGATGTTGAGCATCTTTTCAGGTGTTTGTTAGCCATCTGTATGTCTTCTTTGGAGAAATGTCTGTTTAGTTCTTTGGCCCATTTTTTGATTGGGTCATTTATTTTTCTGGAATTGAGCTAGCTTTTTAATATGCTGTCTAGGTTGGTCATAACTTTTCTTCCAAGGAGTAAGCATCTTTTAATTTCATGACTGCAGTCACCATCTGCAGTAATTTTGGAGCCCCCCAAAACAAAGTCTGTCACTATTTCTATTGTTTCCCCATCTATTTGCCATGAAGTGATGGGACCAGATGCCATGATCTTAGCTTTCTGAATGTTGAGCTTTAAGCCAACTTTTTCACTCTCCTCTTTCACTTTCATCAAGAGGCTCTTTAGTTCTTCTTCACTTCCTGCCATAAGTGTGGTATCATCTGCATATCTGAGGTTATTGATATTTCTCCCAGCAATCTTGATTCCAGCTTGTGCTTCTTCCAGCCCAGCGTTTCTCATGATGCACTCTGCATGTAAGTTAAATAAGCAGGGTGACAATATACAGCCTTGACGTACTCCTTTCCCTATTTGGAACCAGTCTGTTGTTCCATGTCCAGTTCTAACTGCTGCTTCCTGACCTGTATACAGGTTTCTCAAGACTCTGTTAGTAGTAACAGCTAAAGAATAACCAAAATGACTGTAGGCCTATTTGGCTGGTATGTGCCAAAGGCTCCTCACTCGTTTATGTTTTGCTGCAACACTCTTGCTCTGGATTAATACCCTGTTCAAGCTGGTTTTAGAAAGGCAGAGGAACAAGAAATCAAATTGCCAACATCTGCTGGGTCATCAAAAAAAGAAGAGAATTCCAGAAAAATATCTATTTCTACTTTATTGACTATGCCAAAGCCTTTGACTGTGTGGATCACAATAAACTGTGGACAATTCTGAAGGAGATGGGAATACCAGACCACCTGACCTGCCTCTTGAGAAACCTGTATACAAGTCAGGAAGCAACAGTTAGAACTGGACATGGAACAACAGACTGGTTCCAAATAGGAAAAGGAGTACGTCAAGGCTGTATATTGTCACCCTGCTTATTTAACTTATATGCAGAGTGCATCATGAGAAACGCTGGGCTGGAAGAAGCACAAGCTGGAATCAAGATTGCTGGGAGAAATATCAGTAACCTCAGATATTCAGATGACACCACACTTATGGCAGGAAGTGAAGAAGAACTAAAGAGCCTCTTGATGAAAGTGAAAGAGGAGAGTGAAAAAGTTGGCTTAAAGCTCAACATTCAGAAAGCTAAGATCATGGCATCTGGTCCCATCACTTCATGGCAAATTGGTGGGGAAACAGTGGAAATAGTGGCTCACTTTGTTTTGGGGGGCTCCAAAATCACTGCAGATGGTGATTGCAGCAGTGAAATTAAAAGACGCTTACTCCTTGGAAGAAAAGTTATGACCAACCTAGACAGCATATTAAAAAGCAGAGACATTACTTTGTCTACAAAGGTCCATCTAGTCAAGAATATGGTTTTTCCAGTGGTCATGTATGGATGTGAGAGTTGGACTATAAAGAAAGCTGAGCACCAAAGAATTGATGCTTTTGAACTGTGGTGTTGGAGAAGACTCTTAAGAGTCCCCTGGACTGCAAGGAGAATCAACCAGTCCATCCTAAAGGAGATCAGTCCTGGGTGTTCATTGGAAGGACTGATGTTGAACCTGAAACTCCAATACTTTGGCCACCTAATGAGAAGAGCTGTCTCATTTGAAAAGACCCTAATGCTGGAAAGGTTTGGGGGCAGGAGGAGAAGGGGACGACAGAGGATGAGATGGTTGGATGGCATCATCGACTCAATGAACATGGTTTTGGGTGGACTCCGGGAGTTGGTGATGGACAGGGGAGCCGGGTGTACTGCAGTTCATGGGTTTGCAAAGAGTCGGACACAACTGAGCGAATGAACTGAACTGAATGCCCTGTTCAAGTGCCTTTGAATGTTTCCTTCCCAACTTACCCAAATAATACCTGCACTTCAAGGCCAACTTAAATATTCACTCTTAGGAAGCATCCAAAGATCAGCTTTGTTCTCCCTTTTGTATATTGCAACTTGCTTATGTTCCATCTGTGAACTTGGAGAAAACAAGGACTGTTTCTTACTTAAGGCTCAGCAGATACAGATTATAGAAGGGAGCCTGGCATATAGTAAATGTTCAGTATTTGTTGAATGAATGAATCAATGTATATAGTTGAAAAGTGAAAGTGAAGTCACTCAGTCGTGTCTGACTCTTTGTGACCCCATGAACTATAACCTATCAGGTTCCTTTGTCCATGGGATTTTTCAGGCAAGAATACTGGAGTGAGTTGCCATTTCCTTCTCCAGGAGATCTTCTCAGCCCAGGGACTGAACCCGGGTCTCCTGCATTGTAGGCAGACGCTTTACCGTCTGAACCACCAAGGAAGTCCAAAATGTATACAGTTAATGTCCTTGTAATTATAGATGAAATTGGTTGACACTATGAATTTTTTTTTGATACTATGAATTTTTTAATGCTGTGTATACTTGGGGTCCTTAGTAAGTTGTGATACTGCTTAAAAGTCTTGAGGCTAAGTGTATAGGTTGTGAACAGAAATCAATCTTATTCCTTTAGAGTCACACTTAATATGTATTTTTTATAAGGGGAAATTTGTTACAAGTCTGTGATAGGCAGGTCAGTAAAAAAATCATCATTTGCCAAGTGATTGTACAGAGGATGTGCTTAGAAGGGATTTAGTTAATAACATTCAAAAGTAAAATTTTGAAAACTGATGGAATGAATCAAGATATCCCAACCTATTTTCACCTAACAAAATTCCATATATTCAGACTTTGCAATTTAATTAATGGCAAATATCCCCTGGAATTATATGGAGATGCATGTCATTAGAGTCTAACATGTGAAACATCTCATGGTTTGTGTGCAATGCCTTTTAAAGGTTTTAATTGTTCTTTTTCTTTTTCTAGGTTTGGCCAGATCTGCCCAACGTGAATGTGGATGGGTCCCTTGATCACGAAACTCAGGTTAAGGTACAGTAACACACAGATTTTTGTCTACATGGTTCTAAACATCTGGATACTTAAGAGTTTTACCCTGATGTTTGGTTAAGTAGCTCTGAGTTGGGTGTACTTGTCAACAAGTAATTTTCTGGAAGCAAAATTTTCTGCAAATGGAAAACCCAACAGGCAGCTAAACTGGAATTGTATAGAAGGAAATTATATATGAAATACCTTTACCTGTGCACCTTCAATGGGTTGTATTTTGTTTGAATTTAAAGTTGGTTAAAAATAATGAAGGAAAGTCTGAAATCTTTTCACTGGAGGGGTTATGAACAGATTGGGTTTTAATTTGAATCATCTACATATAGAAGAAAGTGCTGGCCAGTTGAAAGGAGCAGTGGCCTTGACTCAGCACTTGATGCCACATCAGTCTCGGGCATCCAGCATCCCATCCACACTGCAGCTCACGTTTCCCTGCATGACTGATCTCCTTGATTTGGCCAATGGGGAAAAAGCACTTGTGCTCTGAAGTTTGACTGTTTAGACACTGATGGTTAATTTTCCTATTTATATGATGACATGCCTAATCGTAAAGTGAATCCCATGTTTAAAATGGGACTTAAAGACTATCTAACCTTCTAGGAAAGGAGAGTATGGAGTCACCTTCCCTGGGGTGTGTGTGTCCGCAGTAAACTGCAGCCGCAGCCACTGATATGAGGTTAGGGCACACACCAAGTGGGCAGAGCCTTGCACAAATACCTGCTTGTCTCCCCTTCCCGGTCCTCGCGCACCCCCGACCCCCCACAGAAGAGCTGAGACCCCACATAAGAGCATGTGTCCTCCTTACAGCTGTACAAAGCCCACGTTGCTTTTCCTGACTTCTTGCGGAATAGCACGGCTGCCTGGTGGAAGAGGGAAATAGAAGAGCTCTACAGAAACCCTCGAGAGCCAGAGAAGAGCTTGAAGTTTGATGGACTGTGGATTGTAAGTCATCTTTCATGCCTTTCTTTGAAAACATTAGCAGTCGAAACACAGGGAGATAACTCAGAACCTACCAAAGCAGCAAGCTAGGGCTAGCAGAGTGGACCAGAGGGATGCTGTTATAGAGCTAAGGTGCTGGGACCACCGGGAAGAGCAGAGAGAATCGTATGTCTTCCCAGAGACATACTGCCTAGTGGAAGTTGGGGTCCCTGAAGGCGATGAGCCGTCGCTCAAGTTGCTGCTTGGAGAAGAAAGAGGGACACATGTCTAACTTCTCTTAGCTCCACACCCTCTAACCTCTCGCCAGTGCTTCCCATTGGCCAGACCTACACAGAGGCCAGTGCTAAAAGAGCCCAAGAGCCCATCCTGTGATACAGGGCAGGGCCAGGGGTGGGCAAGGCATGGATCAGAGGCAACTGGCATCATCACAGGGCTGGGAAAACTCCAGCTTCAAAGGTCCATTCTGATGCTTGCTGTGGTTGTTGGTTGGGCTTAAGAGCAGGGCTTCCTGAGATGTCTCTGGGACACACATTCAAAGGCTCCTCTATTGGTGTTTCTCTACGAGTGGGAAGCATGTCAGTACCCCAGTTTCCTCCTCCACTGTGCATGGTCTGAGCTCCCGAGCATATCCCAGGTCAGCTCTGAAGAGCTTCTCCAGTCTGGGCCAGGCTGAAAGAAGCTTGCCACTGACCCAGAGACAAACCTCTCAGCCCACTGGCGGCCCCGGGGCTGCCCTGGCCACCATCAGGATAGGCAGACCCAGGGCACGAAAGGACACAGATTAACCCAAACTGAAGAGATGGGGGAAGCCCTGAGCAACACAGATCCCAACAGCTCTGTGGTGTTTGTTCCACTGTGAGAAAGCTGTAGCTGAATAACTCCAGGAGCCAAGAGTCCTCCCGAACAGCCTGGCTTTGCATTTTAGTATGTCCTACTTAACATCACCAGGGCCTTCCCTGGTGGCTCAGACAATAAAAATGTCTGCCTGCAATGTGGAGACCTGGGTTCAATCCCCGGGTCAGGAAGATCCCCTGGAGAAGGAAATGGCAACCCACTCCAGTACTCTTGCCTGGAAAATTCCATGGACGGAGGAGCCTGGTGGGCTACAGTCCTTGGGGTCGCAAAGAGTCGGACACGACTGAGCGACTTCACTTTCACTTAAGATCACTTAATATACAACATTTTAAGTTTTCCACTGATAATGTAGGCTGTGAATATTCACCTCAAGAACTGCTATTTCTTGCATTTAAGTAATAGATCCCTGCAAGTATTATTTGATTTCTAGATTTGTTTCTGAGTTACCTACAACTTTCTAGGACCATATCTACTGAAAGTTAGAAAGTTAGAGATTTCTCCTGGTTTTGGGTCTATGCTGGTGTCAGAATCAATAGTCTAAACTATTGATAATGAGGAGATTATAATAACCATTAGCCATGGATAAAAAGTGAGTCATCCATGCATAGAAAAGATGGGCTTGTGTGGGGAGATGAATCAAAAGGAGATTTACTTAGGTCATGATTCCAGCCTAATTTCAGTATTTTGTCACTATAAGCCAATCCTCACAGGTCTAAAAATGCCAAGTAAACTAGAGGTTTAACACTCTTCTTAAACCAAAATGATTCCTTAGAGTCCTCTTGGGTTGGTGCCTGAGGTTACACAGAGTCGGTGATGAACCAGCTGGTGTGAGTTTGACCTCACTGCTGTGGGGACCAGTGTCATCTCCAGGAAGGGCCATGCTGCCTCTGACCCACGGAAGTTTTTTTTTTTTTTTGCTATCTCATTGCAGAACATGAATGAACCATCGAACTTTGTGAATGGATCTGTCAGGGGCTGCAGCGATGAAATTCTTAATAATCCACCCTATATGCCATGTATGTAAAATGATGTCTTCACTAAATTACTTCTCTGCTCAAAAGCCTTGCAAATTTTCCTGTTACTGTCAAAGTGAAACCTAATTTTGGCAAGAAAACGCTCTTAAATCTGACATAAAATCTCAAATACAATAATTGAATAAGTGCAAATAAACAATTAATCAGGCATTGAAATAATAGCATGATGTGGTATGAAAGAAACCAAGCAATGATGTGCATCTGATTATAGTGATGAACTGATAACTGGCGCTCCAAATCACCCCCTGCACACCACACACACCACACATACACACCACATACTACACTGCACACACACCACACATGCACACACACAGACATGTCACACACCACACACACCACACATACACACCACATACTACACTGCACACACACCACACATGCACACACACAGACATGTCACACACCACACGCACCACACACACCACACATACACACCACATACTACACTGCACACACACCACACATGCACACACACAGACATGTCACACACCACACGCACCACACACACCACACATACATACCACATACTACACTGCACACACACCACACATGCACACAGACATGTCACACACCACACACACCACACATACACACCACATACTACACTGCACACACACCACACATGCACACACACAGACATGTCACACACCACACGCACCACACACACCACACATACATACCACATACTACACTGCACGCACACCACACATGCACACAGACATGTCACACACCACACACACCACACATACATACCACATACTACACTGCACACACACCACACATGCACACACACAGACATGTCACACACCACACACACCACACATACATACCACATACTACACTGCACACACACCACACATGCACACACACAGACATGTCACACACCACACACACCACACATACATACCACATACTACACTGCACACACACCACACATGCACACAGACATGTCACACACCACACACACCACACATACATACCACATACTACACTGCACACACACCACACATGCACACACACAGACATGTCACACACCACACACACCACACATACATACCACATACTACACTGCACACACACCACACATGCACACACACAGACATGTCACACACCACACACACCACACATACATACCACATACTACACTGCACACACACCACACATGCACACACACAGACATGTCACACACCACACACACACCACACACACACCACACACATACCACATACTACACTGCACACACACCACACATGCACACAGACATATCACACACCACACATACATACCACACACCACACATGCACACACACCACACATGCACACACAGAGACATGTCACATACCACACATACCATACATACATACCACATACTATACTGCACACACACCACACATGCACATATACAGACAGGTCACACACCACACACACCACACATACATACCACACACTACACTGCACACACACCACACATGCACACACACAGACATGTCACATACCACACACACCATACATACATACCACGTACTACACTGCACACACACCACACATGCACACACACAGACATGTCACACACCACGCACATCACACACACTGCCACATATTACACATACACCACAAAGACACACATATACACATACCACACATACACACACACACGCACCCTACATACACATTTCACTCTTTTGATTAGATGATGGAAATTTAGTTCTGTCACTCCTTCTGCCCATGTTCACAGAACCTACATGAAAGATATTCCCTGTTTGTCCCATGGTAAAAACAAACAGAATATCAATGGACCTTGGGTTTAAAGGTGTCTTAGGAGTTGAACACCTTACAAGCTGAACTCTTCCCTTACCTTGAACTCATACCTTACTTGAACTCTTGCCTAGGGAAGGAAGTGACTCACTTCAATAAGAGTACTGTCCCAGTAATTCGTGGACTCCACATTTCCTGAATTGTGGTTCACTGCTAGGCTTACTATTGCTCACTAGATCCTTCCTTCCTTCCTCTCTCCCTTCCTCCCTTCCTTTCTCCTTCCTTCCTTTCTGCCTTTTTCTCCTTCTTTCCTTAATTTAGTATCTGTGTATCAGATAAGTGATGACAAATCAGAAAGCTTTAGCAGTATTAGTGTGGTGATGAAATAGGACCTGTTCCCTTGAGAACATTGCCATCTAGTGGAAGAGACGATCATAACCATAAAGGGGTTTATTGAGTCCTAACTGGGCTATGGCAGCCCCCTGTAACTATTGGAGTTGGAGCGGAACAGAAGCGTCCCCTTCCTGGCTCCATACCCCGTTCTTACCTTTCATTAATTAAGCAGCCACAGGACCCTGATAACAAAAACTTCTTGAAACTGGAGCTGTTACTGGTAATGAGGTTGTTGGCTGAAGTTGAGAAATGCGAAGATGATGGGAATTTCTGGTGAATGTGCAAATCAGGTTCTGTAAGAATTAACTCTGCATTTCCTCCCAGACTTGGGGTCCCGGGGCCAGGGCCTGAGCAGCCAGACCCTGTGCATGGAGAGCCAGCAGGTGCTGCCAGACGGCTCGTCCGTGCGCCACTACGACGTGCACAACCTTTACGGCTGGGCCCAGGCCAGACCCACGTACGAGTGAGTGTGCTTTTGTCACCGGCCAGCAAGACGATTTTCATTTCTTCCTATGACTGTAAATGTCTAGAGTTCTGACATGGTCAGGGACAAAGCTCTTTGCATCACGGGCATCCACCCTTACTCTATGTGTGTGTGCTAAGTCACCTCAGTCATGTCCGACTCTGTGCAACCTTATGGACTGTAGCCCTCCAGGCTCCTCTGTCCATGGGGATTCTCCAGGCAAGAAGACTGGAGTGGGTTGCCATGTCCCCCTCCAGGGGATCTTCCTGACCCAGAGATCGAACCTGCATCTTCCGTGACTCCTGCATTGCAGGAGGATTCTTTACTGCTGAGCCACTGGGGATACCCCTGCCTTATTTCTTGCCTTCATTATCTCTCACTGAGGTGTGTGTGTGTGTGCACATGTGCATGCATGCCCACGCATCCCTGTCCATTTTTGGACTTATTTTAGTGTGAAATATTGGCAGTAACCTAAATGGATTAGTTTCCGCTATAGCTAGCTACTTTTCCTGACATCACTTACTGAATACTTTATCTTTGCCTATCGATGTGGTGCTTTCTTTAGCAAATATTTGGATTACATCATACACCAGCATCTGTCAATAGATTTTCTCTTTTGATCCACTGATTTTTCTCTCATATCTTGTTTTTATTTTTGGGCTAAAGCATCTTACAGAAGACTGACCTTCCATTGAGAAATATTTAAACATCTTTTATGTATATTTATCCCTCTGTGCAAAATTTTTCCTGCGTTTTGAGGATTAGCCTAGTAGAGGGCATATTATCAATGGGAGCTGTAGTCATATATACTTTTATTTGGGTACCAGATCTACCTCTTTGCTCTTTAAATGACTGACAAATTATCTCTCTTCTTTGAGCCTCAGTTTCCTGACAGTAAAAGTAGGCCAGGATTGTGAGACAGTACACATGAACATGACCGGTACAATGCCTGGGATAGAGTAATTGTTCTGTGAATATCTGTCTTACACCTCACCCCAGCCCTCCTCATACCTAGAAGTAGATAGCTAATTAATTTTTTTAAGAAATCCACATATTGTTAATCAGCCATATTCCAAAATAAGATAAATTTTTTTAATTAAAAATTTTTTTAAAAGAAAAAGAAATCCATACTTTAGATGATGCTCTATCTGCAAGTTGTTCTCCTGGGAAGCTGACTGGGACTCTCAGCATCACTTAAATAGCAGATAAAGCTCCTCAGCTGTCCAGCCTCAAATTCACCCTCAACTCACCCCCTTGTCCCCCTCCGAGCAGAGCCGTGCAGGAGGTGACAGGACAGCGAGGGATCGTCATCACTCGCTCCACTTTCCCCTCTTCTGGCCGCTGGGGAGGACACTGGCTGGGCGACAACACGGCTGCATGGGACCAGCTGAAGAAGTCGATCATTGGTGTGTGGGCTTATCCTGGGTCCTCTCCAGGTGGGGAGGGGGCTGGAGTGCTCTTCAACAGGGTTGGTCGTGTCTAATCGTCATCCGTGCCGTCAGTGAAAGCCACGGGAGCTGAGTGCTCTGTGTGTGTGAGCTTTAATGCACACCCATCTTTTGACATTTTCATCACGAGTGACTCAGAGCTTTCAAATGTGGAACAGAAGAGACAGGTCAAACCTCCCCTTCCCGCGGTCTGCTCTCCTGTGTCCAACGCAGCTGTATCTTCTCCTTGCAGGCATGATGGAGTTCAGTCTCTTTGGAATCTCTTATGTAAGTCCTACTGGGGCCATGATGAATCCCCCAGTTCAGATTTTGGTGTGTCTGAAACCCACAAAGTCCCACCTAAAATATGCTCTGGTTTTGCATCTTCTCAGACAGGAGCAGACATCTGTGGATTCTTTGGAGATGCTGAGTATGAGATGTGTGTTCGCTGGATGCAGCTGGGGGCATTTTATCCATTTTCCAGGAACCACAACACATTTGGGACCAGGGTGAGGGAAGCCAGTTACATTCTGGGTGTTTCGTGTCCTTACATCATAACTTCCTCTTATAATTGTATTTATGTATTCGTTTATTTTTGGCTGTACTGGGCCTCATTGCTGCGTGGACTTTTTCTCTAGTTGCGGCGAGGAGGGTCTAGTCTCTAGTTGCAGTGTGCAGGCTTCTCACTGTGGTGGCTTCTGTTGTTGTGGAGCATGGGCTCTAGGGCTGTGGGCTTCAGTAGCTGTGGTCCCCCAAGCTCTAGAGCACAGACTCAATAGCTGTGGTGCATGGGCATAGTTGCTCCGCAGCATATCGGATCTTCCCAGGTCAGGGATTGAACTTGGGTCTCCCGAACTGGCAGGTAGATTCTTTACCACTGAGCCATCAGGGAAACCCCACCACTTCTTCTTAACTCAAGAGCATCATACTTATTTGTATGATGAGAAAAATATAAAATCACCAGCAACTCCATTGCTTGGAAAATCCACAGAGTTCAAGAGCCCAGACTACCAACCATTTTCAAGAATATACTTTTTCCCATCTCTTGGGTTATTAATGCCTATGAAGAGAAATGTTTATGGCTCCCTATGGAGCTGAAATAAAAAGAGGCTCCCTTTGCTTTTAGAAATGATGGATTTGTATTTTACTTAAATCTCACTGAGTTATGTCAGTGCTGCATGGAGACCCATCTCTCTCTATACACGTGCAGGGCCAAGGCTAGACCCTATCCTGAAGGGTTCATGGAAAGAAAAGGAAGCAATAAGCTCCAGTTTATAAAGATGACAGATGGAGGGAAAGAGGAAGCTAGAAGTTAGAGGAAAAAGGATGTGTAACCTACATATGGGATATGTGCCTGTGCGTGAGTGCTTAGTCACTAAATCTGACTCTTTACGACCCCATAGACTGTAGCCCGCCAGGCTCCTCTGTCCGTGGGATTTCCCAGGCAAAAACACTGGAGTGAGCTGCCATTTCCTTCTCCAGGGGTTACTCCCAGATTAGCGATCAAACTCATGTCTCCTGTGTTGGCAGGGGATTCTTTACCACTGAGCCACCAGGAAAGCCCATATGTGCGTGCTGGCCCTTTTCTCATACTGCTAGAAAGGAGGAGGTGATCTTCCACTTGCTACTTTACCCTTTTAGAGACAAGATCCTGTGGCCTGGGACTCAGACTTTGAGACGTTCTCAAGAAAAGTCCTCCAGACCAGATATACTCTGCTTCCTTACCTCTACACTCTAATGCATAAAGCTCACGCCGAGGGCAGCACTGTGGTCCGACCCCTTCTCCATGAGTGAGTAGAGCCGGGTTCCCCAAGTGACAAGTCTGGGATGTCTTGGGAATAACTCTCTGCAACTGTCATAACAATATGGATGTATTTTTCACATTTTTTTTTCTTTAAGGTTTACAGAGGAACGCACAACATGGGACATAGACCATCAGTTCATGCTGGGCCCTGCCATCTTAATTAGCCCCGTGCTGGAAAATGTGAGTTTTCCATTGTAGCTCAGATACCCTCCAATCATGTAATCTAAAGAACAGGAAGGGCATTTTATAGATCATCTTTTTTTTTTTTTTTTTGACTGTGCTGGGTCACTTGTGTGGACTTTTCTCTAGTTGTGGTGAGCGGGGCCTACTCTCTAGTTGTGCTGTGAGGATTTCTTATTGGGGTGGCTTCTCTTGTTGTGGAGCATGGGCTTTAGGGCACGTGGGCTTAGTAGTTGCAGCTTCTGGGCTCTAGAGCACTGGCTCAGTATTTGCAGCACACAGACTTAGGTGCTCTTTGCTTGGTGGCGTGTGGGATCTTCCCGGACCAGGCATGGAACCTGTGTCTCCTGCATTGTCAGCTGGATCAGATTCCTTACCACTGCCCTCCAGGTTGTCTTATCCAACTCCCTGTTTTCAGGCAAATGCATTTCTAGAACTTCTAAGGGAGATCTTGATTGTTTTCCAAGATCTCCATGAATGGAAACTTTACCCCCACAAAGGATTCTCATTTTGGTATCTTATCATACTGCGTCCTTGCAAAATCTACCTTTTCAAAAATGTTATGTTTCTTTGTGTTTAAAGAAGAATTTCCTAGGATCTTTCTCAATAAAACCTTTCCAACTCTTAAAGTCATTAATCAAGTTCCCTTTTTAATCTTATTTCTGCAGAGATAATTTCAAAAATTAAAAGTAAATCATTGGCATATTCATAACGACAGGTTGACTTTGTTTTTCAGAACACTTTTCAGGTCCAGGCTTACTTTCCCAGAGCCCGCTGGTATGATTACCACACGGTAAGAACTAACACTGTTTCTGGGCCCCGGCTGGTCCCTGCAGGCAGAGAGGGGCCTGGACCTTTCTCCCGACTTCCAAGCACATATTCTCTAAGGCAGCAATTTTCAGCCTTTTGGCCATGCAAAGTTTGCTTAAATAAAAGTATCCACAAAACCACAAATATTGGAAAATCTGATGCCTGTGTTACATTGGCTCCTCCAAAACCCCCTATCTTTTCTGAACAACACAGAGAAAAGGCTAGAGGTTTTTTTTAGAGGTTTTAGCAAAGCTGAAAACCAGAGATTTTCTGCTTTGATTTGCAGTATTTTGTTGATTTTCTTGGAAAGGAAGGACTTGTGATAAAGCAGGCACTGATTTCATCTATTTTTCTGGTCATCATTCCTTGCCTACTTTTTCCCTTCTAGGGATCTGGCAATGAATCAATAGGTGAGTGGAAAGTCCTGGAGGCTCCCCTTGACCATATCAACCTTCATATCAGAGGAGGCTACATCCTGCCTTGGCAAGAACCCGCGATGAACACTCACTCCAGGTAAGGGAGAGAGGTGGTGTTTGTTGGCCTCACTTTCCCACAATGAGGCAGCCTTTTAGGAAGTGGCCCACCTCGATGGAGGATAAACTAAATATGGACAGTTTCATTGATCTGATTCTGAGAGTACCTTCCAAGAGGGATCTGGGGGAGAATGAGTTTATGAAGTCAGTCTTGGGGAGAACTTTTATCTGTAGCTTCTGTGTCAAAGGTTCAGGGTATGTTTTCCTGAGGGTAGCATCATGTACCTCTTTCCACGGTTATTTAAAAATTTGGGAATAGGAGTGAGCTCTTTGATTTGTGTTTAAATCAAACCAGGGTTTTAGTACTTATCCTGAGGTCTACTTTGGTGAACTCAAGAGAAATTATACACACCACATCACACACACATATTACATAAAAGAGAACATGTTATGTCAAGAGAGATGTACATAACAAGAGTAGTAACCACTCAAAGAGGGAAGTTAGCTTTCACTCTTGTGCTATAAAAATCATGGTTTCAGCTCTGGGCTGAGTCTTGAATAATAGAATTTGAATGTGTGAAGACAAGAGAAAAGGATATTCTGGGAGGATTAAAGAACTAAAGGTGAAAATTGAGCTTATTTTGGAGGACAGTAAACCATTCAGTTTAACTGGAGCACTGATAAAGGAGAGAGATAAATAAATAAAAATCAAGCCGGTTAGTATCAGGCCATGGAAGGTTGTGAATGCAGAAGTACACTGCATTGTATTCTACAGCAATCTGAAAGCTGCTAAACAATTTTTTTTTGTGGAGGGGAGAAGCTTCTTATATTACTTATATATGTAATTAAAGTGTACGTATTTGATTTTTGGAGATTAAAGTTGTATTGAATGTTTCATTAAAATATAAACATTTTATTCGGTTAGCTTTTAGACATCTTTTATTTTATCTCATCTGTTTTTAGAATTTTAGGTGTATTTTTAATGTATTTACTGTTTTTCTGGATGACTATATATTTTCAAAAGAAGCTGCCCTTCATCCTTACAACCCATAGTCTATAGAAAAATAACTTTTCTTTTAATAGCCGACAGAAATATATGGGACTGATTGTTGCTTTGGATGACAGTGGTAGAGCTGAAGGTCAGCTGTTCTGGGATGATGGACAAAGCATTGGTGAGTAGGAACTTTCCCGAGTCCCCATACAGCATTCAGGAAAGCCATACATGGAGGCTCAGGATATAACTGGCATGAATTGAAAACCTGTTTCTATTACTACTATTAATAAGGCAGTGGTGTTGGGAGAATTTTTGAAACTTGTTTCTCATATATATTATGCTGTAATTATAATAGAGGGGTATAGGGTCCCCCGCTTTGTAAGATCGTCAATCTGATATTATAGGTTCGGCTGGGGGACTTAATCTCCCTATAACTTTCTATTAAGCTGACCATCTAGTCTCAGTGGTTCATAGTTCTGCCTCTATTTGGACCAACCATCTAGAACCAGGCACCCTTTGCCTCCAAAGTGGTGGCTCAAACAGTAAAGAATCTACCTGCAATGCACGAGACTTGGTTCCATCCCTGGGTTGGGAAGACCCCCTGGAGAAGGAAATGGCAACCCAGTCCAGTATCCTTGCCTGGGAAATCCCATGGACAGAGGACCCTGGCAGGCTATAGCCCACGGGGTCTCAAAAAGTCAGACATGACTGAGCGACTAACACTTTTATAATGCGGGACCTCAGGAAACAAATTAGAGCTTAGAAAAGTTCTTAGTGTCTCAGGATTTGGGAATTTAAATTGTCAAAAGAATACTTATGCCAACGAAATGTTGCTTTGTATACTTTCTCTTCCCAGTTTCGGAACACAATAGTTCTATCTTAGATCATTGGCGCTTGTCACTATAACTGGAACACCCTCTTCCTCAGGCATTGCTGTAGATTTACAGTCTCTCACCAACTGATGTCTGTTTTCCAATACTTTATTAATGTGGACCAGAACATTCTAATCTTGTAACAGGTGGCAGTTACTGAATTTATAGTTTTTTTTTTTCAATAAAATAAAACATTTTTTTTCTTTATTTACAAAAGTAAAATATTTCTAAAGGTTTCCTCCTTTTGGTTTTATTCATTACAAGGGTAAACATATTCTCATTAAGGAAAACATTTTAAAGATAAAAAATTAGAAAAAAAATCAAAACCAGTTAATGTTTTTTGCTGTAGCACCTTTTGCTTTCGTTTTACTTAAAATAGTGCTTAACTTTCAATAATGCTGAAATTATGCATGCTCAGTCGCCAACTCTTTGTGACCATATGGACCAGAACTCCTCTGTCCATGAGATTCTCCAGGCATTAATTCTGGGGTGGGTTGTTATTTCCTCCTCTGGTTGAAAACATGAAGTAAAGTGAAGTGAAGTGAAGTGAAGTGATGTCACTCAGTCATGTCCGACTCTTTGCGACCCTGTGGACTGTAGCCTATCAGGATCCTCCATCCATGGGATTTTCCAGGCAAGAATACTGGAGTGGGTTGCCATATTTAATTTGTGAATCCTGTTTCTTTGCACTTAACATAATGACACAAATATGTCTAGATATTATTTTATATACTTTATCAATATCCTTATGATTATCACATTCCATCCAGAGGATATTCCATAATTTACCTTTCTATAGTTATTCCCTGTGCAGGATATTTTCAGTTTTTATTGTTATAAAATAACAACATTGAATATTAACCTTTGTTTGTATTTCAGATCATTTCCATAGGGTAGATTCCTAAAAGTAAAATTATTGTTTTCTAATTAACTTGATGTGCCTACATAAGGTGTATCCATTTTAAATTTATAGTTGTATTAATATATGTTTTGACAAAATGTATACAGTTGTTGGTTTTCTGCTGCTGCTGCTGCCAAGTTGCTTCAGTTGTGTCCGACGCTGTGCGACCCAACAGATGGCAGCCCACCAGACTCCCCTGTCCCTGGGATTCTCCAGGCAAGAACATTGGAGTGGGTTGCCATTTCCTTCTCCAATGCATGAAAGTGAAAAGTGAAAGGGAAGTCACTCAGTCGTGTCTGACTCTTAGCGACCCCATGGACTGTAGCCCACCAGGCTCCTCCGTCCATGGGATTTTCCAGGCAAGAGTACTGGAGTGGGGTGCCATTGCCTTCTCCTATT
This sequence comes from Cervus canadensis, assembly GCF_019320065.1. NCBI lineage: Eukaryota > Metazoa > Chordata > Mammalia > Artiodactyla > Cervidae > Cervus > Cervus canadensis. The sequence continues at coordinate 99,805,263 of NC_057388.1, forward strand.
GGTTTGCTACTATCACAATACATATGTAGAATATTTTTGTAGACACAAAGCCCTTCTACTTCTTTCCAGCAAACTGCCCCCCACTCCCAGTTCATCTTTCCAGTCTCTGACAACCGCTGATCTGCTTTCTGACATTATGAGTTAGATTTGTCTTTTCTAGGTTTTATGTAAATAGAATCCTACAGGACGTCCTCTTTGTGTTTAGCCTCTTGCACTTAGCAAAATATTTTTAAGAATTCATCCATTTTATTGCATATAAGAGTTCATTACTTTTGACTCCTGAATAATCATCTTGTGTGAGTACCACAATTTATCCATTTACTTACTGATAAACATTTTAGTAGTTTCATATTTTTTACTATTACTTATAACCTGCCATGGTTATTTGAGTATAAGTCATTTGGTAACCATATGTTTTTACTTCTCTTGGGTAAAATCCTGGAAATGGAATTGCTGGGCCTGGTCATATGACAAGTGTATGTTTACTGGTTGAAGAAAATACCAAATTGTTTTCTAAAGTGTACTATTTTCTATTACTAACATTACTAATTAAGAGTTCCAGTTTTCTACATCCACACCAACACTAAGAATTAATTTAAAAAATTTAACCGTTCTAGTAAGTGTATAGTGCATTTCATTATGGATGTGATTTGCACTTCCTTGATGTTGAGCATCTTATCATGTGTTTATTGGTTATTTATATACATTCTTAGGCCTTCCCTGATAGCTCAGTTGGTAAAAAATCTGCCTGAAATGCAAGAGACCCTGGTTTGATTGCTGAGTCAGGAAGATCCGCTGGAGAAGGGATAGGCTACCTGCCGGGGTCCAGCCCCGGCGGAGTCCATGGGTTCCCTTCGGATGAGCGGCATCGGGGAAGAAAAGAAAGCAAGTCAAGTCTTGGTTGAGTGCAGAATCAAGACTACTTTATTTTCTTACATCAGTGCTTATATACCCTAAAACCAATAATCCTTTAAAGAGGTTTAAGGAGGGGGGAATGATAAGATTGTACCAGGTGCATAATCACGAGTTACATCATAAAGAACTTTCCAGAACAGTCAATACCTACACATAACTTTTAAACAATTCAATGGCAGCAGCTAGTCAACTGTGAAAAGCCATCTACAAACCTTATCTTGGGAAGCTCAGCCCCAAAATAAGCTCAGACTTAGCTCTGGTATGTAATCCTAAGGGTCAGAGGTCTCACGAATTCCATCCTGATCACACCCTAAGGAATCTTCTCAATCTCTGTAATGGACTCTATCTAGTTTTGCTTATGGGATAGATAGGCCTGTTTATTGGGACCCATGTGCCCCCAGGGACTGTGTTGCTGCCATGCAAAGGTTTCAAGGAGGGATTTTAGGTAAGAGTCAGACTAGTTTTTAGGGAACATAGAAGAACGCCAAGCATCAGAAGATGAAAGGACGGAAGCCTGGGAGTGGATGGTGGGGCACTCCCGAGAAACCCCCGGAGGTCCGGACGCCTTTGTGTGCCAGTTCCTTGATCCTAGACCCTGTCACGGGCGGGGTTTCTCTCGCAGGCTCCTGACAGCTACCCACTCCAGTATTTTTGGCTTCCCTTGTGGCTCAGCTGGTAAAGAATCCACCTGCAATGCAGGAGACCTCGGTTCGATCCCTGGGTTGAGAAGATCTCTTGGAGAAGGGAAAGGCTCCCCACTCCAGTATTCTGGCCTGGAGAATTCCATGGACTGTATATTCTGTGGGGTCACAAAGAGTCGGATATGACAGAGTGACTTTCACTTAACTTCATTTCATATACCTTCTTATGTGAGGTTCAAGTCCTTCAGCCATTTTTTTTTAATTGTCATTTGTCTTTATTATTGAGTTCTATGAGTTACATATTTTACCATCTTTAATCAAATATATGGTTTGTTCTCCCTGTCTGTGACTTGCCCTTTCAATTCCATGATGGTGTCTGGCAAAGAGTAACTTTAATTTTGATTAAACATCAATTTATTCATGCTTTTCTTATATGATTTGTGCTTCTTGTGTCCTAGCCTAAAAAGTGTTCTGGTACCAATTCCAACATATGTGTATGTGAGTGTTTTTCCACACCAACAAGCAATTCTGGGACACCAGCTGGGTGTACTACAATTAAATTCAATTCTGACACTGCCTATTGGAGATCATGTCAGATCTCAAGGTTAAGGGGTCAGTTTCACAAGACTTCCTCCTCCTGCCTTCCCCTCCCTCTTCTGATGCCAGCTGCAAGTCCAGGTTGTCATCTATGCTTCTGAATGACCAACTATAAATCAGAGGGTCCCATGACCCCCTCCTCAGGTTGGATTAATTTGCTAGAGTGGGTAACAGACCTCAGAGAAACATTTTGCATAATAGTTTATGGGTTTATTATACAAGGGTACAACTCAGAAATAGCCAGAGAGAAGCAATGCTTAGGGCAAGTATGAGGGAAGCCTTGTAGCGCTCCCCTGCCCATTCCAGGCGTGTCACTCTCCCCACATTTCCACGTGTGTACCAACCCCTAAGCTCTCTGGACCTTATTCTTTGGGTTTTTTGTGGTTGTTTATTTTTTTGAAAGCTTCGTCACACTGGCATGGTGTTTAAATCCTTAGCCATTGGCTACTGATGCAATCTCCAGCCCCTCTCCCTTCCAGAGGTCTCAGAGTAAGACTGCTAGTTGGCTATTCTGGCAACTAGTGGGAGACCTGGGTTCGATCCCTGGGTTGGGATGATCCTCTGGAGAAGGGCATGGCAACCCACTCTAGTGTTCTTGCCTGGAGAATCCCCGTGGACAGAGGAGCCAGGCAGGGTACAGTTCATGGGGTCGCTAAGAGTCAGACAGGACTGAGTGACTAAGCAACACACTGCTCACAGCCACCATCCTGAGATGCTTTCCAAAAGTCACCTCATTAACATAACAAAAGACACCTTGATTGCTCTCTTCACTTGAAATTCCGGGAGTTCTAGGCTTCTATAGCAGCTTCTCTGTCTGTGGACTTTCTAGACAAGAATACTGGAGTGGGTTGCCATTTCTCACTCCAAGGGATCTTCTTGCGTCTTCTGCTGTGGCAGGAGGATACTTGACCACTTGCTCTGCCAGGGAAGCCCCTGATAAAGACCAAATATATATTATTTATCATAAATCACATCACATGGCCTAACTGAAGGTTACCAGTTTTAGTCTTAGCTTTTATATATTAGGAACTCCACCTCATTAGTATTATATTTTGTATGTATGTAATAGTCCAGGTTCATTTCCCCCCATGTTTGTCCAGCTGATCAAGCACCACTTTCTTGAAAGTATAATCTTTTTTCCTTGTTTCATTTTCTTGACATTTCTGTTAGCTATCAATAGGTTATATGTGGCTGAGAGTTTATTTTGGGTTAGTTTTTCTATTGATCTAAATGTTTAATCCTTATGCCACTAACATATTGTCTTGACTAAAGTAGTTTCAGATTTGTTTATTGTAGTTCCTTTGGATTTCATAAAAATTTTTTAATCAACTTGTCAATACCTAACAAAAAGTTTATTAGAACTTTAACAGAAATGCATTGATACTAAAGATAAATTTAGGGTTATCTATCTCCCTCTCTATCTCATCTTCAATTAAGTAAGTGAAAGTATCCTTTAATTACTTCAGCAACATTTTATAATTTTCAGTACATGAGTCTTGCACATATTTTGTTAAGTTTCCTAAGTATTTCTAAGTTTTTGATGATGTTGCAAGTGGCATTTTAAATTACTCTTCTTCATGTATGGATAATACTTTAGAAGCCTATATTCCTTTAATACAGTATATAAGAGAGATGCTTTTCAAATTATTTTTTTGTGTGTGTGCTCATTTATAGGTGGAACTGGCAAAAATTGTAGGGATATAAAAGAATTAGATTACTTTTGTTTTCAAAGTTCCATTTGGTCTCTGGATTTGTTTTTTTAAGTTAACTCTATGGAGAGTCATATGATATATTGGAATTCAATAGGTCTGGCTTAAAATACTATTTCAGTCATTTATTAATTATATATCTTTTGGGAAGCTTTATAGCTTTATATCTCTCTGCCTGTATTTCCTCAGTTTTCAAAATCTGCAAGATATTACTTATCATGTAGATTTTATGTAGATTCAGTTGATTTAATATATAGATAGAATTCCTGAAACATAGTTACTGAATAAAATGTATCATTAATATGCAAGATAAATAATAAATTTCCATTACAAGCTTTTAATATATTTTACATTTAAATCAGAGTGGCTAGCATAACAACAAAAAGCCCAAAAATCAGAGAAAAGAGATTAACCAGCTACTCAAGCCAACTTTTAAGGGAGTGGGACTTGAACCTTACAAGAAAATAATGTGCCACAATGTCAGTTTTTAAATTTAAGAACTGTGTGTATTAATGGGCTAAGATGTTCCCATCTATTAGGAAGTACATATTTTTCCTTAAGTGAAGTATATGTGAAAGATGAAACTTCAGTCAAGAATTTGTTTGGTGAGCAGAAAATTATAGCAATAGGAGTTAACAGCCAGTAACACCTTGTCTTGATTATAATTGCTTTGAAGTAACTTTTTTTAAAAGATTTTTTTTATATGGACCACTTTTAAAGTCTTTATTTAATTTGTTACAATATTGCTTCTGTTTTATGTTTTGGGTTTTTGGCCCTGAGGCATATGGGATCTTAGCTCTCCCACCAGAGACTGAACTCACAAACCCTGCATTGGAAGGCAAAGTCTCAACCCCTGGACCTCCAGGGGAATCCCTAAAGTAACTTTTGAAATTAGGGAGCAAGAATTCTCTTCTTTTTTAAGAAAGTACCTTTATTTGTACAGGTTTTCTCAACCTTGATAACACTGACATTTGAGGCTAGATAATTCTTTGTTATTGGTGGTGGTTGAACCATTAATTATATGATATTTATACACCCCCGCCCTTTACCCACTAGATGCTAAAACACTCTCTCCAGCTCCAAAATGTAACAACCAATGTGTCTCTAGATAACTGCTACATGTTTCACTAGCAGAATTGCTGCTTCTTGAGAACCAATATTTTAAGGGCATCTAGAATCCTTTCTGGCTTCCCTGATGGCTCAGTGGTAAATAATCCTCCTGCCAATGCAGGAGACGCAGGTTTGATTCCTGGATAGGGAAGGACATGGCAACCCACTCCAGAATTCTTGCCTGGAAAATCTCGTGGACAGAAGAGCCTGGCAGGCTACCATCCATGAGGTTGCAAAAGAGTCGGACACAACTTAGCAACTAAACAACACCAACAAGAATCCTTTTATACAGCTTGAGCTGATTAGGACTAGATGACTAATATCATGTTGGGTTTATAGCACCAAAGTTAGTGTGTAAAATCAGCTCGCTATGAGCAATATATTTGAAAAATAGGAAGGAAAAACCAATTTTCTATAAAACTTTGTTGTTGTTTAGTCACTAAGTCATGTCCGACTCTTTTTGTGACCCTATGGACTGTAGCCTGCCAGGCTCCTCTGTCTGTGGGATTTCCCAGGCAAGAAAACTGGAGTGGGTTGCCATGTCCTTCTCCAATAAAACTTTTAAGTTCCTACAACAAATATATTCTAGACTTAAAGTTAAAAAGTAATAGTTCCAGCAAGTTTTAAACTTTTTACACTGTTTAAGGTCTATGCAGAAGCACTTTTCCCTTTTTCACCAACCCTAGAAATTAAAATTTAAAATATGAAGATACAAGTATAGATTTAATTTTTCTCTTAACTGTTTGTAATTATTTTTTAAAATTTACTTAGATTTAAGGAGATTCAATAGTTAGCTCAAGGTTAATCTTAAATAGCTTATAGGAACAGAATCTCATTCTTTAAAAATTTTAAATTAAAACTGCTAAAATAGGCTATGGTGCTTTCTTATGTTACACTTTCTAGCCAAAGCTCAGTTTAAAAATATGGGTTTACAAGTGTTCATTTCCACAAGAGTGGAGTTAATTTAAAAAACAAAGACTATTATTGGGTTCAGGGAGAGACTATGTTGACATATTGATTAGAGATGAAATGTTGACTAGGGCCAAGAATAAAACACGAAATGAAACTGACTTTTATGAAACAGGCATTTAGCCACACAAGAAGAATGAGTAAAGCAGATATCAACTAAGGAGTATTTCAAAGAGGAGATGTGTGGGCAAAGAGGCTAAAAATCTTGAACATCATGGTGAGATATTGAAATTTAATATACTATATCACTGGTGATTTTGAAAGGACCAGATTCAGTGGGGAAAAACAAAATAAACATAGGAGCTGAAGAGTGGTGGATATAGGATTGAATTATGAGTTGAACACACAGATGTAACAAGCAGAGGCCAGAGGCCTTAGGATCTGGAACGCTGTGGAAGGATGAGCTAAGAGTAGGGAGAGAGGAACTAGGAAGGTAGAGATGATGATGACTTTGATGATGATTGTGAACAACAAATTTTGAGCACTTATCTACACAAGTGGCATGTTGTAGACCTCATTGCCTTGAGCCGGGTATTATTAGCATCTCCAGTCTACTGATGATGAAATGTTAAGTAATTTTCCAGAGCTTTCACAATAATACAAAAGTGGAAATCTGAATCTATGTCAATTTCACTTGGGAGCACGAATTCCTAACCACTCTCCCCAACTCTAAGCCTTTATCGTCACAGCCATGTGAATTCTCACGGCTGTGCACTCGCTGTGTGTTAGTTGCTCAGTCGTGTCCCACTCTCTGCGATTGCATGGACTGTAGCCTGCCAAGCTGCTCTGTCCACAGAATTCTCCAGGCAAGAATTCTGGGGAGTGGATAGCCATTCCCTTCCCCAGGGGATCTTCCTTACCCAGGGATCAAAGCCAGGTCTCCTGTACTGCAGGCAGATTCTTTCCTGTTGCAATCAGTAGCCTCCATGCTTTTTCACCTATGGTGTCTACTAGTTCAATCCAGGTTCTCTTGTATTTGCAATCTCCTGATGCTCACCTCAAAAATACCCTCTTCCATAGGTACATCCCCATACTAATCTGGGGTGAAATATTCCCTCAGCCACTATCTTTAGCACTGCTCCACAGAGGTCATGATTTGTCTTGATCAGTACTTGTGATCCCAATGAAATATTTTCTGATTGCATGAAAGATTATCTGCTATTGTTGAAACAATTAGTAGTTGCTCATTCTTTTTTCTTGCTTGCAGATACCTTTGAAAATGGAAACTATTTCTTGGTAAACTTTACAGCAGCTCAGGTAAGACTCTTTTTTTTTTTTTTTTTTTAAATTTTATTTATTTATTTATTTTTTATTTTTATTTTTTGGTCATACATTGATATGAATCAGCCATAGATTTACACGTATTCCCCATCCCGATCCCCCCTCCCACCTCCCTCTCCACCCGATTCCTCTGGGTCTTCCCAGTGCACCAGGCCCGAGCACTTGTCTCATGCATCCCACCTGGGCTGGTGATCTGTTTCACCATAAATAGTATACATGCTGTTCTTTTTGAAATATCCCACCCTCACATTCTCCCACAGAGTTCAAAAGTCTGTTCTGTATGTCTGTGTCTCTTTTTCTGTTTTGCATATAGGGTTATCGTTACCATCTTTCTAAATTCCATATATATGTGTTAGTATGCTGTAATGTTCTTTATCTTTCTGGCTTACTTCACTCTGTATAAGGGGCTCCAGTTTCATCCATCTCATTAGGACTGATTCAAATGAATTCTTTTTGACGGCTGAGTAATATTCCATGGTGTATATGTACCACAGCTTCCTTACCCATTCATCTGCTGATGGGCATCTAGGTTGCTTCCATGTCCTGGCTATTATAAACAGTGCTGCGATGAACATTTGGGTGCACGTGTCTCTTTCAGATCTGGTTTCCTCAGTGTGTATGCCCAGAAGTGGGATTGCTGGGTCATATGGCAGTTCTATTTCCAGTTTTTTAAGAAATTCCCACACTGTTTCCCATAGTGGCTGTACTAGTTTGCATTCCCACCAACAGTGTAAGAGGGTTCCCTTTTCTCCACACCCTCTCCAGCATTTATTGCTTGTGGACTTTTGGATAGCAGCCATCCTGACTGGCGAGTAATGGTACCTCATTGTGGTTTTGATTTGCATTTCTCTAATAATGAGTGATGTTGAGCATCGTTTCATGTGTTTGTTAGCCATCTGTATGTCTTCTTTGGAGAAATGTCTGTTTAGTTCTTTGGCCCATGTTTTGATTGGGTAGGTAAGACTCTTTTATTGAATTTTATAAATCCTTTCCCAATTAGCTACAGATTAAATGTAATCAATGAACTGTAAAAATATCATATCCCACATCTTCCTGCCTTTACATTTATAAATCAGATCTACTGACATTAAAATAAGGAAGAAACAGTTCTTATTTTGACAATTGCCCAGTATACCATCACTGTATAAAAAAAAAATTGTAATTCATATAATGCTGGGGAAAAAATGAGTCCTTGAATATATGACATGTTTTTAGGAGATGAGACATTTTCTGGCTGATAAAAATTTGAAGGATAAATGCTAGATTGGCTATCTGTTGCACAAAAATGGTGCATAAAAAACAACCTCATACTCACAGCAGCCCAAGGAGGGACTTTGGCAAATGGTGTGTACATCCCTGACCTGTCTGAAGATGTATCTCCTGCCTTGGAGGATATGCAAAATCAAGTGAAAGCCATGTCTAATGAACTGTTGTTATAGTAATCTTGATCCTACTGCTTTGTGGGCCCTGCTTCCTACAATGCCTTGTGAATTTTGTAACCCAGAGGTTGATAGCATTCTCTCATGTGGGTGGCAGGAGGGCTAAGGTACAATATATCTCAATAAATGATGCTCGTTAGGGAAACTAAGAGCATCAGGAGGGGGGAATGAAGAAGGAATTCATAGGGCCTGGACTCCATCTCAGGCCTGTCTGTGCTGATCATGCGCGGCCACCTCTGGGCAGTGGATTCTGAACTCTGTGCTTAGAGCCTGTGGGAATGACAACGGAAGGATAAGACCCCCCTCTGGGCAGGGGAATCTTAAAGAAGAGAAAACAGACACTAATCACCCCTGCCTCCAGACACTATCTATCAGAATGTAAGCACAGGCTTATCGGTTATTAACTATTTGGAATGTAACTGCGGGCTTATTGATTATTGACTGTTTGAACACATAACACGTGAATGATGGGATTATTGTGGTTGTAAAAAAAAAAAAAAAACAACCTCATAACTTCAGCAGCATGTAGTAATTAATGCTTATTTAGCTTATAACTTTGCAGTGCTTAGATGATCTAAGCTGGGCTTGGCTGATCTTGGCCGGCTCACTTTATCTGCAATCAGTCATGGGAATGTCAGTTTGCTCTGGTGATCATATATCTGGAGGGGGCGGTCACATGTTGGAGGTCTGCTGCTCTTGGATGATCTAAGATGGCCTTATGGGCAGGTCTGGGCATGCCATTTCCATGATTATGAAAGAGGGCAAAAATAGAGGTGGAAAAGCCTGAGTGAGGGCTTTCTGAAATCTCCATTTGTATTAAGTTGGCAATAGGCAAAGTCATATGGCTAACCCTGACAGAGGTGGGATAGAATGCCCCATCCAGAGAGGGAGGTCATTGCACAATTGCATGGAAAAGGGTATAGATAGGGAGGGACAATACATCATACATAATGTATGTATGGAGGTCATAATACAATCAATCTACTAGGCAGGTTAAATGATTCCATGGATAATCCATACAGTTTTAATTAGAGTAGGCGGATCATTCTCTATCAAACCTATAATCTGCTTCTGTCTAATTTTTAATTGTGGATTTAACTAAGGAATAGTATAACATAAATCTACTGTGTTTTTTCTATGTAACAATGCTTCAAGTGTTTGAAGGTATCTGTCACATATTCCTTCTGTCTTCTTGGAATTATATATCTCCAGGCTAACTTCATACGTCCTCTGTTTTGTGCCTACACTGGTTTCCAGATTAGCTTATTCTGTTTGGACTCCAATTAATCTAGATTCTCTTAAAGCATGGTCCCAGGATTGAGAGATTATTTTAGAGATGCACTATGGTATGCAGTGATAGTCACTAGCCTCATGTGGCAATCAAGCATTTAAAATATGACTAGCTTAATTTTAAACATTCAAAAAGATCATAAAATATCACATTAATATTTTATGTTAAATGTATGTTAAAATAATAATACTTTGGATGTGTGTTAGTTGCTCAGTCATGTCTGAATCTTTGTGACCCCATGGACTGTAGCTTGCCAGGCTCCCCAGTCCACGGGATTTCCCAGGCAAGAATATTGGAATGGGTAACCATTCTCTCCTGCAGGGAATCTTCCTGACCCAGGGATCATACCTGGGTCTCCCTCATTACAGGCATATTCTTTACCATCTGAGCCACCAGGGAAGCCCGATATTTTGGATATATTGGGTTAAAGAAAACATCATCAAAGCAATTTTTCCTTTTTCTCTTGTTAAATTACATATGTGGTTTGCATTATAGTCTATAAGACAGTGTGGATTTTCTATTGGAAAAAAAAAAAACAACAAAACTCCAAAACTCAAAACCTCAGTGGCATGCAACAATAAATACTTATTTAGTTCATTACCTAACTCTTAGCTCCTTTTAGCTAAACAGTTTTCTTACTGTTATTGCATCACACTATGTACTTCTTTTAAACACATGTATCAAATTATCTTCATAGACATTATTATTGGGTCATGGTGTAGCCATCCTGCATTTGCCTTTCTGAAAAAAAATGCAAGACTTTGTATACTAATTAAGCATGTAACTTCTTTGTTCTTAGTTTAAGAAAAGAATTGAAGAGTATATAATTTTCCCCTGAAAATATTGTTTTTTAATGAAGCTGCTCATCTAAAACTCCTGGATTTTAGTTCTCTTCCTACTGCTAAATAGTTATTCAAGCTAGGGATGATAGTTCTCCTGTTCTGTTCCTTGGTTATAATACATTTGGTTTCTCATAAATATTAATATCTTCTAATGCTAAAATTCCATTCTTCTGTTATTCCAAGGTAGTGATAAGTGAATTCTTACTTCTATGTGATGTTTGATGGAGTTTTTCCTAAGGATCAGTGCTTTGAAATGAAAGAGAGCTTCCCCTGGGAATAATTTTTATCAGTGGTGTTTTGGCTGGTATGAGGTTATGGGGGTTGGTGGCTGATTTGTAGCATTTGCTAATTTCTGTGTGCAAAATCTCCCATCATGTTAGTCAATTTCAAGCTATCAACTGGTTTGCAAAATCCCAGACAATTTAAAAATAGGCTCTCCCAAATCAAGAGAGTTAGCTCCAAAACATCCATTTACTTCATGTTATATTCCTTTTTCTTAACTTTCTCTTGATTCTCATTGCTCAATCAGTCACAAAAGGCTGGTTAATTCTCCATAATGCCAACTGAGCATCATTTTCTTCCTACTGTTGCTAACAGAGTCTAGGAGTTTATAGGTTCACTCTACTACAGCTGTCTCCTTAAATGATTGCATCAAATCATCATCTTATCTATGTACTTAACCAGTAATTTCTCTGCTTAGTTCCAGCTACAGGAGCCTGTGAACTCAGCACCTTTGTTCTCTGCCTATGTCAGATGTGTCTGTGCCTCCCTCCACCCCATTCCCTTTCCTATTCATTTTGTCTTCATCAGCTCTATCCATCCTCCCAGGACTTCTCACATTCCACGTCTTTCCTAAGTCCTTTCTTGACAACCCTATTCCCATGGTGATTCTTTATTTTTTTTCATCTAACACCCATAACAAATATTCATGATGATTTTCATTTAGGCCTTAATCTTCTAACATCTTATGACTTCACTCACATTATTGTAACCCTTGTGTTGATACTTAAAATAGTTCATAATTTAGATCTGTTGCAAACTATCCTTAGTCTATGCTAAAGCCTTTGACTGTGTGGATCACGAAAAACTATGGGAAAATTCTTTAAGACTTGGGAATACCAGACCACCTGACCTGCTTGTTGAGAAATTTGTTTTCAGGTCAAGAAGCAACAGTTAGAACCGGGCATGGAACAACAGACTGGCTCCAAATTGGGAAAGGAGTATGTCAGGGCTGTATATTGTCACCCTGCTTAATTTAACTTATGTGGAGTACATCATGCTAAATGCTGGGCTGGATGAAGCTCAAACTGGAATCAAGATTGCTGGGAGAAATATCAATAACCTCAGATATGCAGATGACACCACCCTTAGGGTAGAAAGCAAAGAAGAACTAAAGAGCCTCTTGATGAAAAAGGAGAGGGAAACAGGTGGCTTAAAACACAACATTCAAAAAACTAAGATCATGGCATCCCGTCCCATTACTTCATGGCAAATAGATGGGGAACAGTGACAGACTTTATATTTTTGGGCTCCAAAATCACTGCAGATGATGACTGCAGCCAAGAAATTGAAAGATGCTTGCTCCTTGGAAGAAAAGCTATAACAAACCTAGACAATGTACTAAAAAGCAGAGACATCACTTTGCCAACAAAGGTCCATCTAGTCAAAGCAATGGTTTTTCCAGTAGTCATGTATGGATGTGAGAATTGGACTATAAAGAAAGCTGAGCACCAAAGAATTGATGCTTTTGAACTGTGGTGTTGGAAAAGACTCTTGAGAGTCCCTTGGACAACAAGGAGATCCAACCAGTCCATCCTAAAGGAAATCAGTACTGAATATTCATTGGAAGTACTTATGCTGAAGTTGAAGCTCCAATGCTTTGGCCACCTGATGCCAAGAGCCAACTCACTGGAAAAGACCCTGATGCTGGGAAAGATTGAGGGCAGGAGGAGAAGGAGATGACAGGGGATGAGATGGTTGGATGGCATCACCGACTTAAAGGACATGAGTTTTAACAAGCTCTGGGAGTTGGTGATGGACAGGCAAGCCTGACATGCTGCAGTCTATGGGGTCGCAAAGAGCCGGACACGAGTGAGTGAGTGAACTGAATGACTGATCCTTAGCCTAGGGACAAGTTGCCACAATCATTTATTCACACTGTGCTAAGTCATACAGTGCTATGCACATAAGTTCATCATGATTTCAACCATATAAATGCCTTTAAGCTATATGACCTTGACCTTCCCATTTTCTCTCCCAGAGCCTCAGTTTTCTCATCTGTGAAACAGATATAAGAATTCTTTCTTTTCAAAATCATTGTAAGAATTAGTAATAATGTAGGTGAACAAACTTTCATAATGTTGACACACAAACCTGTTTTGAGCACCTCAAATTTATTGTCTTAAGTTCTCAGGAAGTATGTCTTCATGAAGTATTTAAGAATAAAACCAGCATTTTTGTTAACATTGTAATTTGGAATTTAGTCTGTTAACAGATGTATTATGTATCTTTTCCTCTCTATATATTCTTTGCAGAGTGTACTGCAAATCCAAACAATACATAATAATTATTTGAGTGACTCAAATTCACTGAAAGTTGGATATATTAGAATCTGGGGCATAAGCTCTACTGATATAACACAAGTGACTGTCTCCTATGACAATCAACAATTCATGGTGATGAATTTCAAGAGTGATCCTTACAATCAGGTATGTCTTAAAGGAATGTTATCATATCATACATTAATTTTATTTTTTCTGTAAAGTTATTAGCACTATTGTTATATTTACTTATACTTGAAAGGTTATATATATTTGCAAATGTTGACTCATACTGTACAGTGCACATTAGTGATCCTCTCAGGATAGTCCCTCGTGGCTCAGATGGTAAAGCGTCTGCCTACAATGCGGGATACCTGGGTTCGATCCCTGGGTGGGGAAGATCCTCTGGAGAAGGAAATGGCTACCCACTCCAGTACTCTTGCCTGGAAAATCCCATGGGAGAAGGCTGGTAGGCTACAGTCCATGGGGTTGCAAAGAGTCAGACACGACTGAGCGATCTTACTTACTCAGGATAGTCCAGGGATCAACGATCAATGACCTGATGGAATTCTCTCCATGTGTTTCCCAAAGATATTGTGCTGTATGTTAGATTGGTCTTAATAAGTTGCATTGCACAGTTATTACACTGTAATGTGAGGTTGAACTTAAATGTGATATTTAACAAATTCTAAAATACCAACTTCATCTCTTCTTTTCTGGCAGACACTAAATATTCAATTGACTGACCAGAATATCAGCCTGGAAAAGTTAACTGAGGTTACTTGGATTCAAGGTGGTCCTATAGTTTCTACTACAACTATGACAAGTACCTTCCCAATGAGTTCTTTACATCCTTCTACAACTCCTACTACTACTGCTGCTTCTGTTACCACTAGTTCTTCTGCTCCAAGTAGCACTAGTGCTACTCTTCCTACGACAACCACTTCTTTTCCAACAAGTGCTACTGAAGTTTCAACTGGTCCTACTGTTCCTAATACCAGTACATCTCTCCCTACAAATACTGCTGCTGATAGCACTAATGTTACTTTTACTGTCACAACCATGCTTTACCCAACAAGTACTACTGAAGTTTTAACAGGTATTACTGTCCCTAATACCACTATATCTTCCCCTGTAAATACTACTACTGATAGCACTGATATTACTCTTCCGATCACGGACACGCCATACACAACAAGTGCTACTCATGTTTCAACTAGTACTACTTTCCCTAATGCCACTATATCTTCCCCTATAAATACTACTACAGAAAGTACTGATATTACTCTTCCTATCACGAGCACGCCATACACAACAAGTGCTATTCAAGTTTCAAATAGTACTTCTGTCCCCAATACCACTATATATTTCCCTGTTAATACTACTACTGATAGCACTATTGTTACTCTTCCTCTCACAACCATGCCTTACCCAACAAGTGCTACTGAATTTTCAACTAGTGCTTCTGTCCCTAATACCACTATATCTTCCCCTATAAATACTACTACTGATAGCACTATTGTTACTCTTCCTGTCACAACCATGCCTTACCCAACAAGTGCTACTGAATTTTCAACTAGTGCTTCTGTCCCTAATACCACTATATCTTCCCCTATAAATACTACTACTGATAGCACTATTGTTACTCTTCCTGTCACAACCATGCCTTACCCAACAAGTGCTACTGAATTTTCAACTAGTGCTTCTGTCCCTAATACCACTATATCTTCCCCTATAAATACTACTACTGATAGCACTATTGTTACTCTTCCTGTCACAACCATGCCTTACCCAACAAATGCTACTGAATTTTCAACTAGTACTTCTGTCCCTAATACCACTATATCTTCCCCTATAAATACTACTACTGATAGCACTGATATTACTCTTCCTATCACGGACATGCCTTACACAACAAGTGCTACTCAAGTTTCAGCTAGTACTACTGCCTCTAATAATACCACTATATCTTCCCCTACAAATACTACTATTGATAGCACTAATGCTACTCTTCCTATCACGGACATGCCATATACAACAAATGCTACTGAAGTTTCAACTGGTACTTCTATCCCTAATACTACTATATATTTCCCTATTAATACTACTACTGATAGCACTATTGTTACTCTTCCAGTCACAACCATGCCTTACCCAACAAGTGCTACTGAGGTTACAGCTAGTACTACTTTCCCTAATGCCACTATATCTTCCCCTGTAACTACTACTACTGATAGCACTGATATTACTCTTCCTATCACAGACACGCCATACACAACAAGTGCTACTCAAGTTTCAACTAGTACTACTTTCCCTAACGCCACTATATCTTCCCCTATAAATACTTACTATGGATAGCACTGATATTACTCTTCCTATCACAGACACGCCATACACAACAAGTGCTACTGCTACTCAAGTTTCAGCTAGTACTACTGCCTCTAATAATACCACTGTATCTTCCCCTACAAATACTACTATGGATAGCACTGATATTACTCTTCCTATCACGGACATGCCATACACAACAAGTGCTACTGAAGTTACAACTAGTACTACTTTCCCTAACGCCACTATATCTTCCCCTATAAATACTACTATGGATAGCACTGATATTACTCTTCCTATCACGGACATGCCATACACAACAAGTGCTACTGAAGTTACAACTAGTACTACTTTCCCTAATGCCACTATATCTTCCCCTATGAATGCTACCACTGACAGTACTGATGTTCCTCTTCCAGTCACAACCATGCCTTACCCAACGAGTGCTACTGAAGTTACAACTAGTACTACTGTCCCTAATACCACTATTTCTTCCCCAATAGGTACTAGTACTGATAGCACTAATGTTCCTCTTCCGGTCACAACCATGTCTTTCCCAACAAATAGTACTGAAGTTTCAACTACTGGCTCTAATACTACTACATCTTCCCCTACAAACACTACTGTTGTCTAGCACTAATGGTATTCTTCCTGTCACAGTCATGCCTTTCCCAGCAAGTGCTATTGAAGTTACTAATGCTAGTGTTCCTAATCCTACTGTGCCTTTCCCTACAAACACTACTACTGCTACTCTTCCTATCACGGCTACTTCTTTCCCAACAAGTACTACTGATACTAGTACTGGTACTACTGTTCTTATTACCGCTACTCATTCTTCAACAAATACCGTTGCTACTAGCACTAATACTACTCACGCATTACCACTGTTTTCCTACAGATACTGCTGCTGCTACTACTAGCAATAGTTTTCTATTGACTAGTTTCTCTGAAAGTATTTATGATAAGAACACTACTTTTGCTACAGTAACCTCTCCTCCTACAGTAACCACTTCTCCAACTGCTAGCCTTGGTAATGATGCTCTGATTACAAATCATCCTTCCCCCACAACGTCTGGGAACAATAGTACTAGTAATGCTTTTTCTGCAATGACTACTTACCCTTCATAAACTCATGCCATTTGCACTAATACTCCTTCTCCTGTGACTACTTTTTTTCTGCATGTATGGGGGCTGCCAGCAGTGGTAATATTGCTCCTTGTGAGTACTCTTTCTTCTCCAAGCACTGATGCTATTAGTACTTATTTATGAGATAATACTAGATTGTTGCTGTTTCCTCTAATGACTGAATTAACTTACAAAGTGCTAACTCTTCCACAGACCAGAAATCACCCAGACAGAGATGAGTATGTAAAGATAAGACATAGGGGAGACAATGTCTACCCTGGGATCAGAGTTCATAGTTTTGTTTGCTTTGTCTTTTACTCATCAGCGTTTCCCTTCTTGTTTTACTATCTAGACTCTCCTTCAGTATGTTAAGACTTTCAGCATGTTCTTGGACTTTCATACCCACAATCACCATTTTTTCCTGATCTATTATTTTTTAAAATCACCCCTGTGAATAGGCTCATGGTCATAACCAAATATTGCCATTTAGGTGCTATTGAAGGCTTAACCCTAGGACAGTATTTTGAAAACATAGTTTGGGGAACCAGGGGAGACCTCAGAACTCTTTCTGGGGTCTACAAGTCCATCCTCTTTTCATATACATACTCTGTTGTTTTTGCCATTTTCACTCATCCTCTCATTGATATACAGTGGCACTTTCCAGAGACTGTGCTCTGTGGTGTCACAAAAGATGAATATGGAAACTGATACAAGAATCCAGCTGTCTTCTATTAAATCAGACATTAAACAAATTTACAAATTATACAACAATGTCATTTTTCTCACTAACTGTTTTTGCTTTGGAAAATATAGTGGTCTTTCATTAAAAATATATTATTTATGTCAACATGTATTTGATATATTGTTATTTTTAATGAACGAAGAAATAAATATTTTGCAAAACATTTTACGAATGACTCCATTTTACCTACGGCAGCAAATGTTCGGAGATATAATTCACCCAAACAAAGCACGGGGTCCTCACCAAATTTGAAAGTAAAGAGATCCTGAGACCAAAAAGTTTGAGAATCACTTCCCTAGGACAATAATGTCCTAGTTTCACAGTCAGGTCCAGGTCAAATACAGTGTGAAAACAAAACAAAGCAAAACTCATCATTCTAAACTGTATCAACGGACTTGCTCCCAGGCTCCCTCACGTGTGTTTATTGAGGGAGCTCCAAGGCACTTCTCTTGTTGGCTCATAACACCTGGTCCTGGACAAAGAGTTCTGTGTCTCATGGCACATGGGACCCTGTGGCCAGGCTGCCACACTGGGGCAGATTCATTGGCCAAAGGCTTCACTTTTTTTTTTTAAAGCCCTTGGGACTTGAAACACTGAAGAGAAATTTGTTCAACCAACCATAGTTCTCTAGTCACTGAACTACAATCCCTTTGTGTATATAAATGGATTGTAATTACAAGTATGGAATTTTGAAAAGGTAAGTGCTCCTGAAAAAAGAACAATAGCCAAAAACAACAAATACAGAGCTATATTTAGAACAGATAACCAACAAGTACTACTGTATAGTACAGAGAACTCTGCTCAATATTCTTTAATAACCTGAATGGGAAAAGAATTTTAAAAAGAATAGATACATGCATATGTATAATTGAATCACTTTGTAGTATAACAGAAATTAACATACTATTGTTAATCAACTAGACTCCAATATAAAATACATATTTTTAATAAAATAAAAATCATGATTACATAAGCAACAACAAAAACAGAAAAGAAAAAAAAAGACAATCTGGCCTTACTTCAGACATTTGAAGAAACTTGAGAATTGAAACTCCAGTCCATGCACAAGATGTGGTCCTGGAAGCAGGTTTGGAAAACTGGGAGAGGCAGGGGGTGAAAGAAAGCATTAGCTTGCTGCTTCTGAGTCTTAAGCCTTGCAGACACCTATGATTACATCTAAAACACATGGTCGCCTTCATTGGACCAGTTCTAGGAGCACCACCTGTACAGATTGGTGCAGGGACAACTGCTTTAGGTGGACACCCTTGTCTTTTACTTGCCTCAGTTTCCTCATCTGCAAGTCAACATTGGAAATGCATTTTCATTCTGTAAAAGACTATACAAAGTTTTATTATTATGATTATATAATCCCTTGAGTGTTCTTATGTCTATTTAAACTTTTTCTCACAGTAGTCAAAATCTCTTGCTTGGAAAGGCTGACATTTTTCTAAATTGAATTTTTTTCTAGGTAACTATGTGTCTTTAAAATTTTTTTTTTGCTCCATTTTCATACTCTTTGTTTAGATCCCATGCTTATTTCTTTTTTAAAAATTAACATTTTTGTTTTGAAATAAGCTTGGAGAAAAGTTGCAAAAATAGCTAAAGACCTTCACTATCCTCTTCACCCAGTTTTCCCAAATATCATCCACAAATTATAAATTATGTACCATATTTACTCTCTATCACACACACACATACTTACACACACACACACACGTGTATAATTTGAGAGTTATAGATACAATGTCTCAACATCACAAAATGCTTTAGTATGAATTTCCTAAAACACAAGGACATATTCTCACATAATCACAATATAATCAGTCAAGTCAGAAAGTTGATATTCATACAGTGCCACCATATAATGCAGAGACATTAGTCAAATTTTACCAATCGTCCCAGTAACGTTCTTTATAAAGAACACTAAACACGGACTTCCCTGGCAGTCCAGTGGGTGTCCACTGCCCTGGACATGGGTTCAATCCTTGGTTGGGAAACTAAGATCCTGCATGTCTTGTGGCACAGCCAAAAACATTTTGAAAAAGAAAAAAGAAACCTAAACAACAGTAATGACAAGGAGCACGTGTTGCATTTGCTTAATAGAATTTTTGTTTGTTTTTCAGTCTTCTCTACCGTGGAGCTATTTCTCAGCCCCTCTTTTTCTTTGATTTTGATGATTACAAGTCAGATCTTTGTAGAATATTCCTCATTAGGTGTTTGTCTAATACTTTCTCATGATTATATTGAGGTTGTATATTTCTTGGGCAGATATAACATAGAATTGATGTTATGTCCTTCCTGGTACTCCTGTTAGGAGGTAAGTGTTGTTTGTCCATGATTGGTGATGCCAATTGACTGACCTGGTTGAAGTGGTGCCTCTCAGTTCTCTCCATGGGAAAGTTACAATTTTTTCTCATCATAATGAATAGCTATATTATGTGGAGATACTTTGAGGCTATGTAGCTATCTGGTTCCTCTTCTATTAGTTTTTGTCATCTATTGATGATTCTTATCTGATTCAATTATTACTATGAATTTATTAAATGGTGATTTTCTAACTTCACATTTTTTGTGTGTATTTGCTACTTGGCATTATAAGGGCTCGTCTTTCTTTGCTATTTTTTAAAATTAATTAATTAATTTTAATTGGAGGCTAATTCTTCACAATATTGTAGTGGTTTTTGCCATACATTGACATGAATCAGCCATGGGTGTACATGTGTTCCCCATCCTGAACACCCCTCCCACTGCCCTCCCCATCCCATCCCTCAGGGTCATCCCAGTGCACCGGCCCTGAGAACCCTGTCTCGTGCATCGAATCTGGACTGGCGATCAGTTTCACATATGATAATATACATGTTTCAGTGCTATTTGTTTTTTGAGTGATGTTTGGTAAGTAGCCACTTCCCTGAGTCCCCCACACGCACCCCTTCTCTGAGATCCCCACACGTTCCTCACAATCTAGCAACTAAAAGTCTAGCTCTTGGAATTCAGGGAGCTTCCAGGGCTCCTCGTTGCTGGTGTTCACTCGGACTGGTCAGTCCTTGTGCTGTCCCTCCAACATGTGAAGCCAGAGTGCCCATTCAGGAAGCTGACTGAAAGTGAAAGTGAAGTCGCTCAGTCGTGTCCAACTCTCTGCAACCCCAAGGACTGTAGCCTTCCAGGCTCCTCCGTCCATGGGATTTTCCAGGCGAGAGTACTGGAGTGGGTTGCCATTGCCTTCTCCCGGGGATCTTCCCGACCCAGGGATCGAACCCTGGTATCCCACATTGTAAGCAGACACTTTACCATCTGAGCCACCAGGGAACTGAATTTCTGGTTCAGTGGTCCTCAAGCTCAGGTGCATATTGGAAACACCTGGACAGTGTAATGATTCGCTAATGCCTGGATGCTGCCCCCATCAGCCAGGTGACTCTAACATGCCGTCAAGGTTGGGAGCCACTGGGACTGTGGAGCAGTGGAGATGAGACGCTTTCTTGGTCAGTCTCAGCTAAATACAGCAAGAATTGAGACGTGCTGAGAACTCTGGCAGACAGGAGTACCAAACTAAGTTATCAACTTCATGAAGGAGAGCAAGACAGAGAGCCAGGGGAAGGAGGAAGAAGTGGGTGGGGTGGGGGGTCGAGGAGAGGAGAAAAAGAGAAGAGATGGGAAGAGAGGAGAGAGAAGGAGAGAGAAACAGGGCAAAATGTAAATGGATAAGGCTCGTTTAAAGGGCTTACGGGAATTCTTGCGACCATAAATTTGAAATTGTATCAAAATATTCTTACTCCACGGGAGAGACCAGAATCCTTGTAAACATTATGGGTCCGCTTGTCTTCTAGGGCTTCCCAGGTAGCTCCAGCGGTGTAAATAAAAAAACCCACTTGCCAATGCAGGAGACACAAGAGATGCGGGTTTGATCCCTGGGTCAGGAGGGTCCCCCTGGGGAGGAGGCCATGGCAACCCACTCCAGTATACTTGCCTGGAGAATCCCATGGACAGAGGAGCCTGGTGGGCTACAGTCCATAGGGTCATACAGTCCATAGGACCTGACTGAAGCGACTTAGCATGCATGCACCTCTTGTCTTCACAAAAAACAAAAAAAAACAATGAGGGAATACATAATTTATTTACCCTCCACATTTAAGATGGAGTTTTGAGTACAGGAAGTAAGATGGAAAAAAAGTTACAGTCTCAGAATCACTCTAAGTTCACCTGAACTTAGAAATCAACTGAGGGGTGAGGTGTGACAGACACCCAAATGCCAAGATGTTCTAGGAGGAAGTGGGGGTCATCCTTTTCTACCTCAACTCTGAGCCCATCTTTTTGGAGTATATCATTAGGCTTTCCAGAAACTGTAGTCACAAAAAACATAAATTGGAAAAAAATTTTAATTTTTTTCATATAATTCATATAACAATTATGTAATTATTATATATAATTCATTTTCCCAGTAGTATTGTCTAATGTTGTTCAGTCACCCAGTCGTGTCCGACTCTTTGCGACCTCATGGACTATATAGTCCATGGAATTCTCCAGGCCAGAATACTGGAGTCGATAGCCTTTCCCTTCTCCAGGGGATCTTCTGAATCCAGGGATTGAAACCAGGTCTCCCGCAGGTGGCTTCTTTACCAGCTGAGCCACAAAGACCCTGGTCTAATACATATGCATAAGATAAATGCATCCCTTTTAAATATAGAAGCATTTCATTATCCATAAGTTGATATAAATAATGGTTTCTCTCTGGAGGCAGTCAGTGGGGAGAATGGTCTGTGCACTAGGAAAGGCTCAGAGGAGCGGGCCCTGAACCCAAGGAGAAAACGGCCAGCCAAGGGCTCCTAGAAGCTTCATCACAGCTCCACAAGGGTGGGTCGGAGGGGTGGGGAAGGTGTTGCTGGTTCATTTCCTGTTCATTTCAGTAGCTCCTATTCTGATCTAAAGTCAAGCTCACAGGTGGTGCTCAGTGAATATGTACATGATGACTAAATGCTGAGATCAGGAGATGGAGAGGAAAGTAGAATGAAAGATGGGAATCTGAAGTGGGTACAGAGGAGAGCAATAGTGCGTGGGACGTGCACCCGTCTCTGGGCTGGACAAATGGAGCGCTGGAAGATTCTGACTACAGAACTCTGGGGAGGTTGCTCAGCTGACTTGAACTTATTAGGACAGACCTGAGAATAAGGCTACAACACAGACTGAGGTTTGGCATCAGAAATCCATCCAGGAAGTTCTTCTATTTTCTTTTTGTTTTTACCAGAAAGATCGAGGGTGGAAGAATTTGCTTGCGGGGGTGGGAGGTGGGGGCGCTTGGAGTAACACAGCTTTGAATAGAAAGGTCAGACTTTTTTGTGAATTGGGCAAACCAGAGGGAAAGGTCTGTTTTGTTTTTAATATTTGTTTGCTCCAGGTTTTAGTTGTGGTACTAGGAATCTTCAGTTGCATCATGTGGGATGGAAACTGGTTCCCTGAGGAGGGATTGACCCCAGGCCCCTTGCACTGAGAGTGCAAAGTCTTAGCCACTGGGCCACCAGTGAGATGCCCAAAAGGTCTGTTTTAAGTTTCAGTCTAGATTAGTTTTGATTTGTGTGCTTCTTCATGCTGTAGAAAGTAATTTGTGGACCTTAAACTATTGCCAAAATGCCTTAACCATGTTTTAAGGTTATTACTTAAAGAAAAGCCTCCATTTCCCTTGAATGGTGACCACAGCGAAGCCCAGTAGTGAACTTTGGCAATCCCTCTGGCTTCGGGTAAGCCATGTTTTCTGCTTTGCTTGGTAACCCACTCCAGTATTCTTGCCTGGAGAACCCCATGGACAGAGAAGTGTGGCTGGCTATGGTCCACAGGGTTGCACAGAATTTGTCACGACTGAAGTGACTTGGCATACACACAAATGAACTCAAGCAGTGGCAAGAAATTTAGAGGCCAGATCTCTAATCTTCGGGGAATTAAGATACTCTAAACACCCTGGAATATTCAGGGCAGGGGTCCCTTACAGAAGACAGAAGAAGCATGGGCAGGGCAATTCACAGACTGGCATGTCCTTGACCTGTTTTCAGAGCCCAGGTCAGCCTCCCTGGCCAGGCAGGCTCTTGCCACCTGGTGATCTGAGTGTTGAGAACGTGATACATATTGAGAAAATAAAGACCAGCTGGCAGTCAAGGCACAGTTGAGGCAAGCGAGCTGCATTTGGGTCAACCATATCCTCAAATGTCTTCTGGATGCCTCAGCCTGAGCCTTTAAGAGACCACCTTAGTGGCAGTTGTCTCACCTGGACCACAGGCTCAAAGGAAAGAGATGGCACTGGGAAGCGAGTTGAATTCTGTTTAATTTGGTGCCTTGAACTTTGTCCCTTATAAACAGAGCCCTTCCCTTCACCACAAGCACACATGTGGCTGCCTCTACGGGGAGGGTTGGGCAAAGATGTCAGCAGAAAAGAGAAACAGGAGCTCCTCCAGGGCCAGCATGAGCTGAGGAGGGCTTACAGGACTCCCTCTCTGCATTCATGCACCCTCCTCCCCACACAGCATCTCCTTGAGCGAGTCTGGGTACCAGACTACTCAGAGACCCCGTCCCTCCCAGCCTTGAATCCAGATTTTGTTGGAGGATGTGTGGTCCTACCAATGCTTCTCGGATGCTGTAAAGGATGGATGGTCGAGCTTGTCCTGGGCCAGGTTCTGTGGGCTCTGTGCCACGCCCAGGCCTGCAGTCATGACTGAGGTCATGGGAAGGGGCACAGATGGGGGGCTTTGGGGGCCAAGAGGGGAGTTTGCGTGACCATAAGGGGAGGTCTGAGCAGGGAAGGGGCCTGAGTATGTGACTGAGGAAACGGTATCAGATTCCAGCCTGCACGGTGGCAAGGAGCCAAGACAGGGCCCCCTGCCCAAACAAGAGGGCGGCCAGGGGGAGGCACCTCAGCGGGGCACTGCTGGACCCCGAGAGGACCACGGGGGCTGCCCTGAAGCCTGCAGGGGTTTTGTCCTGGGGCTCCACTTTGCCTCCAGAGGACTCCAAACAAGGACCCCGGGGAGTAGGGTTGATGTCCCGAATCCAGCCTGTTGTGTTTTTCACTAGCTCCTGCAGGAGAAGGAGGAAAATGTGTGGGAGCACCCCCACCTCCTTTCATCTTCTAAGACCTTCCTTGGTCATCCCCAGTCCCTGCAGCCTCACAGGCTAACCGGGAGATGCCCACCCACACCCAGAGCAGCATCAGCCCTCCTCTGCTCGCTCAGCTTCTTCTTCTCTGATCCAGCTTTCCTGCCATTGTCACTCACACCCCCTTTCTCCTCTTTTCTGGCCTCGTCCAAACCATCCCTCACTTCTTTAGCCCTAACCCTGAGAGCGCAGTGTCTCCCAGGACACTTACATCAATAGTCTTTATTATCACTGTCTGCTGGGCCTCCTTGCAGGCCTTCTCAGCCTTCTTAATGCTCTCCGGGGTCCACTCCACATTGCTCAGGGCCATCATGCCCTCCATGGAGCTGCAGTGGGCAGAAAGAGCAGACACTCGTTCAGGGGTGACTTAAAGCTTTGGCAAAGTGTGTAAAAAGTAGCCTCACTTTTGTTAGCATCAGTTCCATGTCGGTGTAAACCATAAGGAATGTCTTACAATTCAGTAAGACAACCGTGAGCATGGCAGAAGGAGAAATCATCAGAATTAGAGATGAGAATTTTTTAAAAGTGAAAAAGAGGAAGTGCTGACTCTTTATAAAGAAGTGTTTCTTGATCTGGGGACCATGAAGTCTAAGAAGGTTGATGGGATGACTTCTGGGAACCTATACATGTCCTGAAATTGTCTGTGATATGGGATGTGTTTGCAAAGATGTGCATTTTTCTTGGAAAGGAGCTTCAGCATTTTCATCAGAGCCTCAGGGAGGACCTTAGTCCCAAGTAATTAAAAGGTCACTGCATGCATGCTCAGTCACTTCAGACTCTTTGTGACCCCATGAACTTGATAGGTCTTGATAAGTATCATGGTGAAGGTATTACATTAGTCAATGATTATCCATTAAAATTATTAAAGTGTGAAAAGTGAAAGTTGTTCAGTCATGTCTGACTGTTTGTGATCCTGTGAACCGTAGCCTGCCAGGCTCCTCTGTCCATGAGATTGCCCAGGCAAGAATACTAGAATGGGTTGCCATTTCCTACTCCAGTGGATCTTCCCAATCAAGGAATTGAAGCTGCATCTCTTGTGTTGCCTGCATTGGCAGGCAGAATCTTTACCACTGCACCACCCAGAAAGCCCCAATTAAAGGTCACTCCTTGAAAGCAAACAGTGTTCGAATCAGGTAAGTGCATGAGAAAAAGGCAGACAAATACTTTGCACACAAGTGACCTAACTTCTAGAGGTCAGTCTTGGTCTTATCTTCCAGGATGACTCACTCTGATACCTCCTCCCCCAGCTCATGGGCCACGTAGATGATGTCAGGGTACCCCTGGCAGCTGGAGATGTTGTTTCGGGGATAGTAGAAGAAAAAGATGAGGCACATCTCATTAATGGTGCTCGGACCCCCCTGGAGAAGAAGAGAGAGCTAGCGACAATCTTAGTGAGTCATTGACTGAGAAGATGGGAATCCTAGTACCCATCTTATAGTCATGGGGATGTGAGAGCGTGAAGCCCGACGTGAATGGGTAATACCATTGGAGAAACAAAGGGGCTTCAGCTGAAATTCTGAGTGATGGAATAGCCAAGACCAGGGGTAAGGCTCTTCTAAGGCTATTGTCATTAACCATGGTGGGGAGATGCGTACTTACAAAAGTCAAGGAGTCGCGGTCCAGCGTCTGGTAGCGACACTCTATCAGCAATTCATCCCCCTGTGCAGAGAAACAAAGGCTGAAAGTAAGAGGCAGAGGGACCGGTCCAGCCTTAGGCCTCTTGGCTAACAATAACAAGTGCTGATCCTGCCTTCCCCGGATGCCAGCCGTGCCTCCCCCAGCCCGGCTCGCACCGGCTTGATCACCGCTCGATAAGGTAAATCTCGAGTCTCCTGCAGATTGAAGTCATAGGCATCATCTTTACAGATTACGTGGAGCTGAGTTCCGTTTCTGGAGGGAGACAACATGGGGAGAGGAGTAAGGAGAGGCTGACACAGGGAGGGGGTGGTCTATGAACAAAGCAGCAGCAGTGGGCTCGTTGTAAAACAAAACTCTCCACCCTCCGTCATCGCTACTCCAGGAACAGTTCTAGCTTCTCCTGCTCTAACCGAGCATAACCTCGCGTTGCAGAATAAACAACTGTTCCTAAAACTTATTTCCAAATACAGAAGGGAGCGTGTCCGATCTGTGTCTTCCTTACCTGTACTGCACCGCCTGCAGAGCGCGGCCGGCCAGGTGGGTGTGCAGCAGATAGCCAAAGACTTGGATGTCGGGCACCGGAGCCCCGTTCATCTGTGGCAGGAGGAGACCACCTGGTTCTCATTAGGAACTCTGCTCTGCTCCTGGTTCCCTCCTTTACTATCAGACACCTTCCTCTGAAGACTGGAACACAACCCTGTGGTCCCTGCTGGGCCTCCTGGCCCCTCTTCCTGCCCCACAGCCCTGACCCCCGCCTCCCCTGCACCAGCCAGGTCAGGTCAATTTCCCAAAGCACCAGGCAGTGGTCCTTCTCCGCCTTGGGGACTCGGGCTGCGCACTGGTGGATCACACCAGATCTATGACTGGGAACGGGGAATCTCAGGGGAAGTGGGGGGTTGGGGGGACACCTTCCAGCTTCACCTCTTCAAACTTCTCCGTCTTACACAGTCCGTAGGACATGAAGGACTCGGCGCCGGGGGGGATGAAGTGGATGGGGAAAGTGAAGACGCCCAGCTGCAGGACGCCCATGTCATACTTGCGCAGGTGCGCGGTGTAGTACACTCGGATCCCCGTGGAGTCATACAGACCTGGGGCAGGCAGGACCGATCAGAGGAGGCAGGGGAACGGGCCACAGGCTGCGGAGAAAGAGGCCTGGGAAGGCAAGGGTGGGGCTGCGAGCAGGAGTCGGTGGGCCTCCTGCATCAATGCCTAGAGGACTCAGCCAGCCCCATCCACGGGCGCTTCCATAACCGCTCTAGACACTTACCAGGCAGATTGTGAAAATTGCTGTAATGAACCTCCAGGCGGATCCACTGGGGGTCCAAGGGTGTCCCAATAGAGATGCCCACATCGTCTGGAAACTGGTAACTCTGGTGGAAGGAGGGAGGTTTGGCAGCAAGAATGGCTGGGAAGTAGATGCAGGGGACCCCCACCCAGGGCTCACCCGTGTCTTCTCGCCTCCATCCCAGACCTCCCTTGTCTCCATCTTCCACCCATTCACCATCCCCACTGCCTGACCACACGTGTTCCCTTGGCCACCGATTTCCCTCATCACACGGACTCACTGTGCCCCCGACAGCCCAGCCCACGATGACCTGTGAGCAGAGGGAGAAGGCGGGGTCGGCCCCGTAGCAGTCGCTGATGCCCGTGGGCAGAGCGCTGGCATTGCCGCAGGCGTACACCAGGATGTGATGCACAATTGTCTCGCTGTGCTGGACCAGCTTGGGCTCGAACTGGGCAGGGGGTGCAGGGCACAGCACGGTCAAGGTCTTCTGGGTCAAGTCCTTATCCCTCGGGCCCCCACCCCCACCTCGCTTTCTTTTCCCCAGATGTTAGTAAACGATGCCCAGGTCTCCACTCCCCTCTTCCTCTTCCATTTCCTCTGTTTCCTCCTTCCCCAAATGTCCCCGGCACTCCACCTGACTCCTCTCTCAGCCCTCAGTCTTTTTAAAACCCCTTCCTGAGAACACAGCACAGCTCTAGCCAGGAATATCCCAAGACTTCCGACTTTCCCTTAGTGACCTCATCAGTTCCCTATATCTGAGCATGTGACCACACCTTGTTGGAGTCACTCTCTAAAGAAAACCATGACTGGCACACTTTGGCCATTCACGGTAAGGTCACACTTTCATTTATTCGATCAAAATTGTAATCACTCAAATGTGAAATCAGGTGACCTACCTGAGTCTCCTCTGGCCAGACTCTGCCAACCTGACAGCCTTTGGCCACGTGCCCCCACCTCCCCCACCAGCCTGCACTTCCTCCAGGGCTGAAAGAACACATTTCTGGGCCCAGGGTAGGGCTCATCCTTTGCTCTTGGCAGGCACTTAGTAACTAATGACCATCATCAAAATCACTGCTGCACCGTGGGGCGTGAGTAAAACAGTGCTGGGAGCTGTAGTTCTGGGCTCAGGAAATCCTGGAACTGCCACCTCCACCAGACCTGGCCTGGTTTCCAGGTCCTCCTGGACACCTCCATCCTACACCTTTTCGGAATCAACCACACCCCCTTCCTGTCTTGACAGCCCACTGCCCACCTTGACAATGTCCCGCCGTCTGGTTCACGGTACCTTGTAGATGTGGTGCTTCTTGCTAACGATGGGGAGAGGGAGGAAGGTGCAGGCATACGTGGTGTCATCCTCTGGAATGAGGAACTAGAGGGGGACACACGGAGGCTGAGTGGGG
This sequence comes from Cervus canadensis, assembly GCF_019320065.1. Lineage (NCBI taxonomy): Eukaryota > Metazoa > Chordata > Mammalia > Artiodactyla > Cervidae > Cervus > Cervus canadensis. Next base: position 99,834,249 of record NC_057388.1, read on the forward strand.
GGGAGGGAGGCTCCCGGAGAAGCAGGTGAAGGGACAGGTCAGAGAAGGGCGGCCACGTGAGGGCCAGTTTGACCATCCTCGGGGGACCAAGGGGAGTCAGAGGAACCTGGGTTCCAGGAATGTACTGAATATTGAGTGCAAGAGGAAGGTCTGGATTGAGTGGAAGGTGGGAGGGGGCTGGAGGTAACTGGGCAGGAAGGAGGGGGTCTTACATCAGTGATCTCCAAGTCATGGATGATGGTGTCCTCGGGGGCATCGAGATCATCAGGGTGGATGATTTGGAGCAGGAAGATGGGCTTCACAAATGTACGCTCCCGATCCATCTTCAGGGTGTCATCCAGGCCGTAGGCGGCCAGCACCCTCACAGTGTCGCTCTGTGGGTGTCAAGGGCGTCCAGGTGCTGCCACGCACAAGTAGTACTTTGCACACACGCACACCCAACCACTGACACAAGTCACTGGCTCACAGAGCAATGGATAGGGACAGACAGAGTGAAGGGACAAAGTGGGAGATTAAATAGTTAATCCCACTAAGGGACTAAGAGTATGAGAGACCCCTGTGAGTTAAAGAGTACTCAAGAAAACAGGTTTGCGCATGCTAAGTCTCTTCATCCCCGTCCAGCTCTTTGCAAGCCTATGGACCAGAGCCCGCCAGGCTTCTCTGTCCATGGGATTCTCCAGGCAAGAACACTGGAGTGGGTTGCCAGTCCTCTCTCTAGGGGATCTTCCAGACCCAGGGATGGAACCTGGGCCTCTTGCATTGCAGGCAGATTCTTTACCATCTGAGCCTCCAGGGAAGCCCCTATAAGCCACCAGGGAACTCTGGCCAAAGCAGCTTTACTTAGCCACAAAACCAAGCAGGCTTACTTAGCAACAAAACCGTGCGGCAAAAGCAAGAGACATGCCCCCACACAATAAAACAGTGGTGGTGTGAAACACGCATCCTGCCGGTGAGCTCAGTTAGTTAACGACCACCTAGGACATACTCTCTACACACATAAAAAACAATAGTTTGTGGAAAGGTGACATGTGAAAGTGAAAGACCCTCGTACTGAGGTCTGAAACAATTTTTTCCATAGCACCATGACAGTCCTGGTTTGACCATGTAGGGACAGGCAAACTTCCCCACCTGATGCGGAGGAGGAACTGAGGATGGAAGGTGATGCCTACTCAAGAATGAGGCAGAAGGTGGTCTTCCCCCCACCTTCCCACTTTTCCTTTGTTATAAACCTTTAATGCACTAGGTTCTCAGGGGCAGCACCCTCTCGCCCACCTGACGAGGACCCCACAAGTATCCTCTTCTGGTAAATCCCTTCTCATCTATCACTTTGCCTTTTGCTGAATTTTGTTCTGTGCTGAGACATAAAGAACCGGAGTTCCTCGAGCCCCCCCAGAATGCCATGGCGTGGTTTCAGAATGGAGAGGGCTTGAGATTGGGGATCAGAACTAGCTGGGTTCTGGTTCTGCCTGGAGGCTGACCTGCTGGAGATGCTGGGCAAGCCACACCCCCTCTCCCAGCCCCTCTCTGAGCCCATGTTCACGGGTGGTTCACGACACCCTGCAGTTCAAGGAGATCAGGCAAGGTTCTTAAAGAGGGGACGCCAGGGAAGGAAGCATGGGCTGTCAGCGGGAGGCCACCCGTAGAGGGCTGGTGGAGTCACAGGCGGCAGGATGAGGGGGTGGAGGCGTGCTGGGGAGGGCTGAGAGAGATGGCGGCCCCGGGAACCGAGACTGGCTGCTCGGTGGGCACGGCCACTCCAGGTTGGGGTGACGTCACCGCCCGGGGGGAAAGGCTGCTTGCGACCAAATGCTCCTCTCCCCTCTCTCTTTTACCGTGATGTCTCGGTCGTGAGGGTCGCAGGAACGGAAGGGCCTGGAGAAGCGCATGGTGGTGTAGACGGCATCTTCCGTCAGCCCCTGCAGCTCTGCGTCCTGGCTCCCATCCTCCTCCAGGGTGTCTTCGTCCACCAGGTGCTGGTCCTGGGGCCCAGGGAAGGTCACGGGGTGAGAATCGGGAGCCCTAAGTGCTCATGGCTTTGGAGTAGTCTGGGTCTCTTTAGCTCCGCTAGGGTACCAACTTAGTGGAACCCGGGTCTATACAATATAGTTCACTCCTGGGACAGAGCTTGGCGTCAAGGGGGGGGGGGGCGGTTCATGGGGAAGAGGGATGGCTGGTATCTGATCCTGCTTTACTTCTCCCATTTCAAATCTCATCTCCATGAATCCTAATATTCCTATATCCCCAAGTCTTAAAAACCCACTTATTCTCTGAAAGGTCTATACTCTTCATCTTTTCAGGGGGCTCTTAACATGGACCCTTCACTATATAAATGCAGTTCAGAATGAGACTGGGAGACAGGTGAGCTGCTTCTTCATCCATAAAGTGGGATAATAATCATCTACTTCCTGGTGATGCTGGGAGGTTTAATGTGCAAAGATTTGGACCAACCCCTGCTTAACCAAAAGTGCATAAAAATTTTAAGTTGTTATTATTGCGGGTACTGATGTCATTACTAGACTATTTTATGTGTGGTCTCTCTCACTGAGCCTAAAGGTAACAGAAGATGATGACTGTATCCTAAACAGCTTGGATTCTCCCCCAGTGGCCTGCACTGAGATTGTGGCCCAGGACGCTCTCTCTTTCAGTCCGATGCCTCCATTCCCTTGGCACTTGATGGACATTCAGTCTGGAAGACCTAGATTCAGCCTCTCCAATGGACCGTTCTGTAGGAGAGGTCAGCCATCAGCTGGTGTTCCGGGCCTGTGCCCGAATATGTTTGGAAAATATGGATCCTTCCTGGATTCAGAGTCATCCTCCACCCAGCAAGAGACCCAACATGCTTGGGAGCCACCCTCAGACTCACCGAGAAATAGACATTGCCGTCAGGCAAGACGCCTCCAACAACCAGGTCACTTCCCGCTCTGCTGTAGCGATTTGTGACACCCAAGCCCACCCAGCCAGCTGTCCGGACCTGGAGCTCAAAAGTGATGATCTCAGCCTCAAAATCAAAGTCCCAGCGCAGGAAAACAGCGTTAGAAGGGTCTAGGAACCTGGAATAACGCAGACGCGGCGTGGGGCCAAGGCGTTTGCCTTGGGAGGGGGTTGCGAGGGCTGTAAACAGGAGAAGCCAGAAGAGAAGGGCACAGGCCATGGCTTCCGGGGTCTGGAGCATCTCTCCTTAGATGGACACTGGAGAAGTACGGACTTATATGCTCCTGTATCTGCGCCAGGCGCTCTGCCATGGGGGTGGGGCAGACTGGGGCTCCTCTGATCTGATTATCTCTGGGCTCAGAGTGGAGCCACTTACATAACTCAGGAGGTGTGAGGTGCTCAGAGAGAAGGTGCTCTTGCCCTGGAGTAGGCACCTGGCATGAAATGCCCAGGAATGAATAACTCTGGCTCTCCCCTGTCAACCCGAGGCAAGTGTCCTGCCCATGGGGACTCTGTGGAATCAAGGAGGTTTTGTTTCTCCCTTCCTCACTTTCTCTCCCTCCTTTTTAAGTTTTTTGCAGTGCTTTTCTCCCTCTATTTCTCTCTCTGCCTCCCTCCATTCTTTCGCTTCCTGCGCTGCCCCCATCCCTGTGTCCCTGGATGTTCTTACTGAGCCCCCCCTCTGCCCTCTGGCACATGTTCCCCACCCCAGTTTTCACGAGTGGTTTCTATTTTGTCTCTACCCAGAAGTGATGCACAGACCGGGAGTCGGGGTGGGACTCCACGTAGCCCTGCCTTCCAGCCTTCCTACAGCTCAGGAAGGAGAAGAGGTGCTGGGAGGGGGCGAGGGGAAGGCTTTGATTTCCATCTCCTGGAGGAGTCTTGACTACTAATCCCTGGAAGGACATGTAGAGGTGAGGGAGGCATAATCAGCTTTCCAGATGGGCAAGTCTGGGGCAGCTTCGAGTTTCTGCACATGGCTGGGGAGGAGCAAGGAGGAGGAGGAGAGGGAGAAAATGGGGAATAAATATGAATTTGCCTTTGGGGTGCTTTGCACTTTCCCCTTCTTCCCATGAATTGCCTTTCAGAGAAGTCACATTCAGGGACCTTCCACCAGAGGCTTGGCCAGCTTCCCTGCTGGCAAGCTGTTCAATGCGATGCAAACTGTAGAAGCACAGAGGAATATTATAGTATCGGAACACCGGGGTGAAAAGGAGCTTCAGATCCACTTGATTTTCCAAGAATCCCAGTCCATTTAATTTTTGGATGAGGAAATGGAATCATCAAGCAGTGATTTGAGCAGTGTCTGAGCCCCGATCTGGTCAGTGGCAGAGCAAACATGAGACCACAGGGGCCCGGGAGAGTGAACACAAGACCACGGGACCTGGCCTCCTCTTTCCATTGTTCCCTTAGGTCACCGACACCCACAGGGCACTCCTTCCCCTGCAGGCATTTTCACCATGGCCTGTCCTCTTGAGGGAGCAGGTGTCATTCACTGGCTGCTCCTTAGGAGAGGGACAAAAGTCTCTCACCCTCGAGTTCTTTCTTCCATTGTCTGATAGAGCCCATCCTCACCTGACCCTCAGTGTTCTTCTTCCATCAGACAATGGAGAGGATCTGGAAAAAGCCTAGCCTGGAGGGCCTCCTCCATCACAGAGTCTGGGCCACACAGTTCTACACAGGAATTCAGCTTAAACAAGTGTGGGTAGACACTGGGGCCTCTGTCTGAGCCTCCATAGAGGGCAGATGATTCTTCTCATCACCTGCTGAGCTCATCAAGGCTGGTAAGAACCTGGCTGAGGATGTTTGCAGCTGCTGGGAGCACCTGAGCAGTAGCTGGGGTGCATCTGGGAGAAAGCACCTTTTCAAGAGGACAACCGTACCACCCACCCCTAAGCAGGCAGGGGAGGTAAGGAGCTAGGCAGCCGTCTGGAAGGAAGAGGCTTACCCTGGCCCTGGATAGGAACCGGGCCAAGAGCAGAGCAGGAGCTTGGGGAGGCACCAACACTGAAGAGTGGGAGCCTGGAAGGAGATAACAGGGGCGTCAGAGACAAGCTGATCCCAATCGCGTTTGGGGATTAAGGCGAAGGGAGAAGGGGCTGGGAGACAGGACAGCCAGCCCTGTAACCCGAGACGGGCCCAGGATCCCTTTTCCTGCAGTCTGCTCGCTGGCCAGAGCGCTGGCCTGGGGAGACGCAGTGACCACTGCAACGCAGGGGATCTCTGCTCCATGGTCCCCTCTGTCTGTTCACAGGGCTTTTCTCTACTCTTTCTCCCCTTTTCCCCTCTCCCAGCCCACTTTCCTCTCATCATCTAAACCCCAGAGTGACTCTCATGGGAGCAAACATCAGGATTAAGTGCTTGAGCCTTGTGAGGGTGAGCACACATCTTGGCATGCCCGTTGGTCTGGTATTCAAGAGGTGTGATGTGGACAATGCTTCCCTAAGCTCATTTCTCTCCTTCTCTGGAGTCCTAATGCTGGGAATAGGTAAGGGGGCTGAAGGCAAGAGTGTCTCAGGGCAGGAGATCAGAGGAGTGGTTACCTGAGGGAAAGGACATCAACAGCACAGTGATGGATGCTGACCAGACTTGTGATCACTTTGCAGAGTGTTCAGGTGTTGAATTATAATGCTGTACCTCTGAAATAGGTCTTCCCAGGTGGCTCAGATGCTAAAGAATTTGCCTGCAACGCAGGAGATCCGGGTTCGATCCCTGTGTCAGGAAAATCCCCTTGAGAAGGGATGGCAACCCACTTCAGTATTCTTGCCTCGAGAACTCCATGGTCAGAGGAGCCTGGTGGGCTACAGTCCATGGAGTCTCAAAGAGTTGGAAATGACGGAGTGACTGACATTTTCAGGCCTGAAACTTCTGAGAAATGGAATATTTCCTGCATGTTGGTAAACAAAGGATGTCACGGTCATCAGAAATTGCAGCCACCACCAGATGGTGAGCTGGCGAGCCCCAGGCAATTCAGGAAGGAGAAGAATACCTTCCATCTAGCAGCCTTCAGACTATAGCCACTCCCTACAGTGAGCCCTGAGGAGACTCAGGAAGTGAAAACACAGGATACTGGCCCCAGATGGCTGAGGTGTATATCAAAAGAACGATTTCAGTGAGCCCAGACTCTTGCCTTTTCCAATACAAAGAAAAGTGCTCAATTCCTTAACTCTAGATAACTGTTTTCTTTAATTAACAATTACCGATTGATGCTCAGACTACCTGATCTTTGTTGCAAAACTCCTAAATACCTTGGTTCCCTCCCTTGCTTTCCCCGCAGCAGTTCTCAGGGTTATTTGAGATGCACCCTCCCTGGCTTGAAATCCTAAAAATTCCCATCAAAAGAAAGAGAACTCTCAACTTTTAGGTTGTGAATAATTTTGTAGTCAACACTTAAATATAAAAAAATGTAGACCTCCCCCAACAACAAAAAAAAGCAGTGGGGGGGGGGGGGTTGGAATCAGCCCATGTTACTTAGAATATAGTGCAATTCACATTTTGTGCACACTTAGATTATGCACACTTGAAAGTGTGATATAGAAAATATTAAGGAGTTACTTTATACATGTTGTTGGTGTTCAGTAAGTAAGTTGTATCTGACCCTTTGTGACCGCATGGACTGCAGCATGCCAGGAGATTAAAGGCCAGTGTGAGTGTGTGCTTAGTCACTCAGTCGTGTCCAACTCTTTGTGACCCCATGGACTGTGGCCCGCCAGGCTCCTCTGTCCATGGGGATTCTCCAGGCAAGAATACTGGAGTGGGTTGCCATGCCTTTCTCCAGGGCATCTTCCCAACCTAGGGACTGAACCCATGTTTCCCACATTACAGGCAGATTCTTTACTTTCTGAGCCACCAAGGAAGCCCACAAAGACCAGTAAAAGTGACTATAATTGTCATATTTTTATTGAATTGGAAGTTTACAATTGCAACATTAGAGGTCAACTCCTACTAGGTGAGTCTTAGTAGGAGCTCTATTCTAAGAAATTTTCATGTATTAATCTACTTACCCCTATGAACTAGCTTCCAATATTATCTCCATCTTACAGAGAAATGAACTGAGATCCAAGGTCACACTGCCAGGAAGTGGCAGCACTGTGAGTTGTTGGGAAAATACAATTAAAAATAAAAGTGAAAGTGAAAGTCGCGCAGTCGTGTCCAGCTCTTCACGACCCCATGGACTATACAGTCCACAGAATTCTCCAGGCCAGAATACTGGAGTGGATAGACTTTCCCTTCTCCAGGGGATCTTTCCAACCCAGGGATGGAACCCAGGCCAGGTTTCCCACACTGCAAGTGGATTCTTTACCAGCTGAGACACAAGGGAAGCCCAAGAGAAGCAATAACTTGTCCTCAAATGAGAGGACTTAGCAGTCCATTTCAGTAATCCACAGTCCATGCTGAAGTCCCTTGGGAATTGGGGTGTCTATCTGTGTTTGCTAATTGGCTTCACTAAAGGAGAAATAAATGTCATAGTATTTTTCTATTTTTTTTTTTTTGGTCACTCCCTGTAGCATTCGGGATCTTAGTTCCCCGACCAGGGATCAAACCTGGGTTCCCTGAATGAAAACGCAGTGTCTTAACACTTAACAAGTGTTAACCACTGAACAGCCAGGGAAGTCCCTATATCATATCTTTATGATGAAATCATTTTGCAACGTGGTGCCAGGCATCTGCTCTAGACCAAGTTAGGCTCATCTTCTTTGATGATTTTATTACAAAGAAATGGTTGCAGGTCCTTGAGAAAGAGATGCTTCGGTCTTAATACTGGCAAGAGGTGATTTAGCTTTTAAGGAGAGTATGGTATGCACATTTCAAAGAGACAGAGAAAGAACTTATAAGTTTTCTAAATAAATGCTCTAAGAAAATGGAGGGGAGGGAAGTCTCTTCTCGTATTTTCTTCTGTTTTGTTTGTATTTGCTTTTACAGAGGAAAACACAGGTCATCAGAGATGAGTGTTCCTTACCTACCACCAAAGTTGCCCTGCAGGAGCCTCTATGCATATAGGAAAATGTCTATTCAATCTACAAGTTTGACTTGGTTATTGTTGTTTAGTTGCTCAGTTGTATCCGACTCTTTTGTAAACCCCATGGACTGTAGTCCTTCAGGTTCTTCTGTCCATGGATTTCCCAGGCCAAAATATTGGAGTGGGTTGCCATGCCCTCCTCCAGGGGATCTTCCTGACCCAGGGACTGAACCTGTGTCTCCTGCATTGGCAGGAAGATTCTTTACCACTGTGCCACCAGAGAAGCCCCGTGACTTGGTTTCATTGAGTTATTTTAATTCCTTGTGAAGCTTTGAGACAGAGATTCAGCATCACGTTTCTAGGAATCTCTCCGCAAAGCAGCTGAGAGGGTGCAGGTCCAGGTACATTCACCGAGGCCCTGGGGTGACTGTGGGGAGCGTGTATGTGTATGTGTGAGTGTGCGTTGGTGTGCTGAAACAGGAAACTCCAGTTTGAGGTTTGAGCTTCAGTGAGAAGATGAGACAAGATACTGAGTTTCCTGGAAAAGCCACTCCCTTTTGAGTGTCAGGCCCGGAGAGTCTCAGCCACGAATCGGACCTCCCAGGTCAGCATCTGCTCTCCTGCCTGGTGGCCCCATCCCCCTGCCCTGCTGGAGAGAGGAGGCGATGGCCCCGTTTCCCATCCTGTGGGGCTGCGTGCTCCTGGCTGCTGTGAATACAGGTGAGGGGCCTGGCAGAGACAACCGCTTGGTGGACTGAGGGAGGAAAAGAGAGACTGGGTCACGGGGGCGCCTGTAGGTGCAGAAAGTTCTACTCCCTGACCCCAGGCTTGCCGAGACCATCCTGCAGCCCCTCACCCTGTGAAAGGACCCCTTCTGTTCCCAGCAGCCTCCTCCTGGCACTCCTCATGGGATCCTTCTTCAGGCTTTCGCTGCAGCTAGAGATCTGGTGGTGACCGCTACCCCCAGGAGCTTCAGCCTGGCCGGCCTGTGTGTTTCAGATGCAGCCACGAGCTTGGTGGAGCAAAAGCCCAGGTGGGTCCTGGTAGCTCGCGGACAGGCTGAAACCCTGCGGTGCATCCTGAAGGATTCCCAGTACCCCTGGATGAGCTGGTACCAGCAGGATCTCCGGGGGCAACTACAGGTGCTGGCCAGTCTGCGGAGTACCGGGGATGAGGAAGTCATAAACCTCCCTGGAGCGAATTACCGGGCCACAAGGGTCAGTGAGAGTGAGCTGAGCCTACACGTGGCCAATGTGACCCAGGGCAGAACGCTGTTCTGCACCTGCAGTAAAGACACAGTGAGACACCCTAACTGGGAAAATGAATAAAAACCACCCCTGGGTCCCAACCACAGACCCAACCTCCTCCACCTCCTCCCCCTCTGCCCCAGTGGCCCTCCCCCACCTGGGTCCTCCCTTCTGGCCTCTTTACTACAAGCAGGCTCTCCCTGCGCTTCAGAGAACACTCAGCCCAATGAGTTCAAGGCTTGATCTGTGGCCCCAGCAGCCACTTGAGACTCTGGGGAAGACTTCTCCTTGAAGCTTAGGTTCTGTGTTTGCAAAGCACCGACACTAACGCCCTGACTCAGAAGGTTGCTTCTTGGATTAAACAACCCAGTTCAGGTGAAGCCTTTAGGAAAATACAGAGGCATGTGGGAAGGACTTAATCACTGTTGGCTATTCGCTCCACATTGGTGGTGGTGTGCTAATTTGCTTCACTCGTGTCCAGCTTGTTGCGACCCCAAGGACCATAGCCTGCCAGGCTCCTCTGTCCATGGGATTCTCCAGGCAGGAATACTGGAGCGGGTTGCCATGCCCCACTCCAGGGATCTTCCTGACTCAGGGATCGAACCTGTGTCTCAACATCTACTGCATTGGCAGGCGGGTTCTTTACCTCTAGTACCACCTGGGAAGACTTAATTCAGTGAACTATTTTCTCCACATGTATAAAAAGCATACTGCACTTTAAGACCAGTATCAATGCCCAGAGGAAAGAAGGACACTCAAAGAAATCCTGGGAGCTCAGAAAAGAGGTAGAGTGAATATCTCAATGTATGACCACCCCCCCAAACACCGCTTGCTAAACAAGCACACGTTTTCCCAATTAGATCCACATTCTCTGCACTCAGCACCTCCTGAACGTCTCACGCCTCAAGCTCCAGTTGATCTTTTTAAAAGCAAGATCCACAGAGAGGGCCTGACCTAGAAAGGATCAGGGTCTGGGTTCTGGAGTGGAGGGCTCACCAAATATTGACCTAAAGCCATGGCTCAGAAGTGGATCTGCAGCCTGAGGAAGGGCGCATGCGGACTGCGGGCAGAACAGCAGGCTCAGATGAATGGCCGGGAAGCACAGGGAGGGGTGTTTTGAGCAAGACCCCGGTCCTGAGACCCCTGCAGAGAAGGGAGACTGGGCTGCCGCTGACCCACCCCTCTTTCAGCTCTGAGCTTCTCCGTCCCTGACGGTGTGGTTCACACGAGCAGGTGCCTGGGGTGCAGGGTGGGCATGAGTGAATGCGGAGGCATTTCAAAGGCAGCCCCATCTCTGATGGCACAGTGGGTGGGTGGTTTGCCGGCAGACCTACCAGCACCTACCTGCTCTTTCCTCAGCGCCTGAGTGAGAAGTTTCCTCCACCAGGGGGCGCCATCGGCCCGCGGATCTCCATGACCTGCACAGAGGGCATGATGGCAGCCATAGTGTTGGTCTTCTCTCGGCCCTTCTCAGGTGTGGTGATGAAGACCTGCCTGGCTCTAGAAGACAAGGACGACGACGAGGAGGAGGTCGAGAGCCTGGCATTTGGATACCTGAGTCCTCTCTCTATGGCATTTTGGCAGAGCAGCTGCCAGAAATCCCAAAGTGAGATAATCAAAGTGCCTAGTACTGCATTGAGTTTTCAAAGGGTCTGGGAGTGATGGCCTTGGGATTCCTCAACCCCTGGCTCCCCGTCTTTAGCTTCCAGTGGGTGATTTTTTTTTTATTATTATTTTAAATTTGTATTATTGTCTTGTTCAGTTTCATCAAGAACCACAGCTTCATTTTCTTTTGGTTACACTGTGATGGCATGTAGACTCTTGGTTCCCTGATCAGGGATAAATCCATGCCCCCTGCAGTGGAAGTATGGAATCTTAACCACTGGACCTCCAGGGAAGCCCCCGCTAGGCAATTTTACTCTACTCCAGTTTTCATAGCTGATGACTTTAAACCAGGGCTTTTTTCCCACTCTGGTTCCCTACTGAGCAGAACTCATTTTATGGTTTCTCAAACCCTCCCATCCTTGAAGGAAATACACAGAGGAAAGAAACTCTAAATTAAATTCTATGAAGTCTTTGAAAGCCTCTTCATTGCAGTATCTGGTGTTCATTTCAGTGCATAGGAGCAAGCTCTAGCCTGATCTTCACCTGGTTTTTGTATGATCCTGGCCCACCCAGTCACAGCTTTGGGGATCATAGCTTTTCAGCCTGGAGAATGGTGTTTATAGAGAGTATCCCCTTACTCAATCAGCATGCTCTCCAAATCCTAACATATTATTAGGATCTGAGGAGGCTAATAAGTGACATCCCAATTCTCTTTACAGAAATTCTGAACAAAGTGATAACGGAGGAGGCAGATGAAGAGGGAAATTTCTAGCAACGTGACTTACAGAGCTGATAGAGAATATGGTTCAGACACGTGACAACAGCAGGCTTCCTAAGGCTGTGACTTAAAATTAGAAAGACTTATCCCACCCTTCAGGATACTGAGTCATAGATGCCGTCCTATTTTCTGTTAAAAACCCAACGTGCAAATGAACAGAGAAGCCTTGAAGAACTTTGCAGGGGTCGTATTTCCTCCTCTTTCAGTATCATTTAGCTCCTGCTGAAGAACTTTTTGCATTTTAAAGTGTAATAACTTGCTAAAGGAAAATAGAAAACGTCAAGTTACTAATTTCACCTGCTTCTCCAACTCCTAAAATGGAAATGAATGACACAACATGGTAATGTTTTGGAGTCTTTAAGAGGATTTTTTCAAGGACTCTCCATTAAAATGGGATTCCCAGGAGTGAAACTGACAGAAAGATCAAGTTATTTGATTTATATAACCAAAAGTAAGTTAAAACAACCCCAACAGGTTTGATAGCAGTGGAGTGATGTGAGTCAATAAGCTAAAGTATTCCAGCCTCCTTCTTCCCTTGCAAACTTGTTAGTTATATTAACTGATTTAATTCCCTTTAAGCCAAAGAGAGCCTGGGTGCCCTAGAACAGGGGTCCCCAATCTCCAGATCTACAGCCTGATGATCTGAGGTGGAACTGATGTAATAATAAGAGAAACAAAGTGCACAGTAAATGTAATGCCCTTGAATCATCCCCAAACCATCCCTGGGTCTGTGAAAAAATTGTGTTTCATGAAACCAGTCCCTGGTGCCAAAAAGGTTGGGAACCACTGCCCTAGAGAATGGATCCTGTGCTAAGACCGAGTCTTCTTTTAAGCCTATAAAAGAAGAGCCGCTATTTACTTGGTGACTTAGGCATGCTAGGTAGCTTCATTCGTGTCTGACTCTTTGTGACCCCATGGACGGCAGCCCACCAGGCTCCTCTGTCCATGGGATTCTCCAGGCAAGAATACTGGAGTGGGTTGCCATGCCTGCCTCCTCTTGTGATATTAAAACCCCTTGGAGGGATGCCATGAAGGAAGAAGGAGAACTGAATTCTTCTCAGGAGACAGAAGATCAATCAACATTATCTAGTTCTCATTCTTGGGGTCAAGATCAATGTGAATTTCTTGAGAGTGGCTGTTGCTCTGCCCTGGTAGACACTTGGAAGGAGCAGAATGGGGACATGGGGATAAGCTATTTGAGGAAGAATTAATGTACTAGAGTTTTTCAAGATCAGTTTGGAGGAGGAAAATATGGTATCCCTGAGAATTCTCACCAAAACGCTCTCACTGCGGAAGACTTGAATGAGCAGATAGACAAGCTGGTCTCTTCTAAAGTCCTTCTTCATTGTTCTCATTGTTTTTAAATGGCTCCACAAGCCAAGTGAGCAGTGGAACCAAATGGAGCATGTGCAGAGACTTCTTGCAAAGACCTAATTTACAAAAGTGTCACTGGCTAATCTCGCCCTTAATATAATACTGGTCAAAGGCCACTCCCCATGGAAATCTATCAAGTAAAACTCTCAGGTGATAACTGGAGCTGCAGAGGTGAGATGAAAAGAGAAGAAGGAAGGAAGAAAAAGGCAAGAGTGTTTAACTGGGGGAGAATGAAGATCCTGGGGCAGCTGGCGTCGTAGAAAGAGCACATTGGGAAAATCCATCCTGTGCTCTCTGTTCACCTGCTGTGTCCTAAACCCCAGTTACCTTTGGTATTAACCTCTCAGAGCTAAGTCCCTACTGAGAATGCTGCAAAGTGAATGTCCAGAATCCAGGTCTGGTCTGAGAGTTGTGTGGGCAAGGAGAAACCAATTCCTCCTGCGGTGTCCCCCCTTAAACCCTCTCTCCTTCCTGGGAATTCTGTTTAGTTTGATCCTTCTCAGACCTCTGGCTGTCATGTATAACTTGTCCAAAGCACATGTGATTTAATCCAGTGCAAGTAGTAGGCGTTAAGTCACCCAAGATGCCAATCGAGTGACTTTTTTTTTTTCCAGTAAGGCAATGATCAGTTCATTAGCGAGAATGCAATCGCCACTTCATAAATTCCAAGAGGTATGGAGTTTGCCATCATCATCAATAGGGGAAGAGAAAGTGCTGCCATGTATAGTCACTTACAGGGAGGTGCCAGTCACCCACCCTGTGGGGCAGGAGTGAGACAGATGTGTGGGATGCGTTCAGGACACCTGGTTAGATTTAATTCTGAGGCTGGACTGAGGAACAGGTGGTGTCACAGGGTCTAGAATTCTTGCCATGAGAACTCAGTTATTCCGGATGGTATTTTCAATCCAGGGTATGTAGCTATAAATCCTGGTATAGATACCCACATCGGCTCTCAAAACACACCCATCCGCAAACGTCAGGATTCCTTGAAGTACCCCGTTGCACACTGCTGGGGCAGCTGTGACTTCCTGCCAGGGAAAAGGAGACCGAGTTATTTTTCTGGCAAAGGACACAGTAAAATGGGGACATTAAGGTATGTTACCTTGCAGGGCTGCCTCCTTCCTGGCACGATGCCCACACATAACATATTGTCTCTGATGCGGATGTTTTTATAGGCTCTGCGGCACTCAACTTTGGAGATTACAGAGATATTCACATTCTGCAGTGAGTCAGGGTCCTTGTCTGGAAGAAAGAAATAGAACTTCCTTAAGAGTTATGAGATACCAAACTTCCTTCTTTCCTTTCCTTTGTTTTCAACATAGTTCCTCTCCTGGTAGAAACAAAAAAGAGTTCAAACACAGAGAAATCAAAACCGCGGCCACGAAGACAGTAGGAAGTGATCAGATTAACAACTTCTCATGATACAAAGCATCTATTTATAAAAGAGGTTAAATTCTTGGAAGTTAGATGTAAATACAAGACATTTCTGCAGTGAAGTGAAACAGATTACTTACAATTTTTTCTGGCAATTCAGACATTTTAAAAGCATCTTTTAAGTTGGAATTTTTATTCAGTTTAATTTTATTTTACTTTTTGAGCTTTCAGGTTTATGATTTGCCCCACAGTTTATATTCATCACCTATTCCTTTCTAATTTTTAAATTGAAACACACTGACATGAAACTGCATAAATATGAGGTATACAGTGTACAGTATTGATTTGACACATTTGAATATTGTAGTATTGAGTCAGAGGTAGATGCCCCTCCCCCCCTTCAATGGTAAAGTGATAGGAGATTCATTCTCTATGGACCAAAAACTCCAAGAGGAGAATAGTAGGACAATTAAGGGAAGAGGCTGGGCCCTGCCCAGACTACATATCTCTCATTCTCGAAGTCAGGAGACCTCCCTGACCACATATGCATAGAAAGTTTCCTTAGAGGTCAAAGTGGAGTGATATCAAGGGATGCTCTACCCCTAGGCCTTTGCGGTAGAATCCATCTTGGTCAAGAAATGCATGTGCACACGTAGGAGGATCCTCAGATATACCAAATATAGACTGTGCCCCTGGCAAATCAAAATGATTGGCCTAAGGGAACCTGGAAAAAATGCCCTCATACAAGTGATTTAACCTGCCATGAGGTCTCAGCTCTCTCTCTGTCTGAGTCTGCCTGTGTGCTTATGAACACATACGGTACTCTTTTTCCTCCTAATAAATACTTGTTTCACTTCTTTCTGTCTTTGTGGGAATTCTTTTCTGCAAAACTGAAGAGCCATGGTCCTTGTCACTGACCACTGGTCTAGTGGTTAGGATTTGGTGTTCTCACCACCGCAACCTGGCCTCAATCTCTGGCTGGGAACTCAAGCCCCACTTCAAGCCACTGGAGGTCAAGACCACTAGAGAGTCATATGATTGACCATAGTCCACCTCTGTCACCTCACAGAATTATCGTTTCTTTTTTGTGGTGGGAAAAATTAAGATTTAAGCCCTCAGTAAGTTTGATTATAATACAGTATCACGATCTATATTCACTTGTATGCTTAGTTGTTCAGTCTTGTCCAACTCTTTGTGATCTCATGGACTGTAGTCTGCCAGGCTCCTCTGTCCATGGGAATTCTCCAGGCAAGAATAGTGGAGTGGGTTGTCATGCCCTCCTTCAGGGGATCATCCTATACTGTGTATTAGATTTCCAGAACTTATTTATCTACCAGTTGCAAGTTTGTATCATTAGACAATGTCTCTCTTATTAATATTTTGAGAGTCTGAAAAGACTAAGAGAGATCTAAGCCTAGTTTTTCATTCATCAGATCAAAAGTATCCAGTATCTGCTAAAAAAAAAAAAAATCATGCAAAAAGTGGTTTCTCTTAAACCCATAAACCTAGGATTTGAAACTAGGTCTTCCCATTTCTAATTCAAATTATTTCCTTTATATCAATGGTTCACACATATTGTGAACTCTGAAGATCCATAACAAAATTTTTCTAACCTGCAACAAAATGAGAGATAGAAGAACAAAGTTTCTATACACGTGTTGGGTGTTCTTGCCAAGAATTCTTCTTTGGGAGGAAGTATATTATTTTGAGACTTTGCTTTTTAGGGGTGTGTTTATTTGAGTAACTTTATTTGAAAATAATATATTAAGTTTTTAAAAGAAAATGATTGAGGTTCTTTGCCTTATTTTCTAGTCTAGCAATAACTGTATAGTTCAACTTTTCTTTTGGAAAGGACTTTTTAAGAAATGCTTACTTAACTACTTCATGAGCCAGATCAAAATAAACTGCATTTTTTTGTAAGTTACATCTCTTTTTTATTAAAATGATATAACACAGATAAATCAAACATACTGCTTAACAGAAAAGCATTTCCTATTTCCAAAACTCAAGTTGTCTCTCAAAGAACAAGAAATTTCTACTTTTCTTTTTTTTTTTTTTTTTACTGGAATACAGTTATTTATAATGTTGTGTTAGTTTCAGGCATACAGCAAAGTGAATCAGTTATACACATATCCTTTCTTTTTAAGATTCTTTTCCCATATAGGTCATTACAGAGTATTGAGCAGACTTACCTGCACTATATATATAGGTCCTTATTAGTTATCTATTTCATGTATATAGTGTATATGTCAATTCCAATCTCTCAATTTATCCCTTCCAATTTTCTGATGAAGTGAGTGAATATTCATTTTTAAAATGTTACCAGTTAAAAATCTTAAACTTTTGTTGATCTGTATCACAATTTTGCATAAAGAAGTTCTGCATGATTTAGCACAATATTGTGTATTCATCTTGTGTTTACTACATAAACATAATTTTGCTCTATTTCAGGGTTTTAAGTTTCTTTAACACCTGCGATGATTTGAAGCCATCTAATGTAGTTTATGCCTCATTTCAGAATTAAGAAAGTTAAGGCTTCAAAGGTAAAGTGACGAATCAGTTGTCATACAGCAAATGAAGACCAGAATACAAATGTCTTCTTTCCACTAACATGTCTATCAGATATGAAAGCAAAGATGTAGAAAGATACAGAGATTTCAGGAGTCCTACAGTGAGACTCTAGAGAAGGGAAAGAAGATGAAAGGATGAATGAAGAGGTTACAAGAAAGTTCAGTGGGAAAAATGACAGAAGCTAAATAAGACTAGGAGTAGGAGAGGCTCATGTCTGGTTCTGAGAGCTACCCACAGAGATCACACAAGTTGTAGGCCCAGGTAGAGATGGTGCACATGTCGTCTTCAGTGGCAGGTTTTATGGGCAGGCTGACTGTGTTCACGTGGTCGTTGAGTTCAATATGGGTTTGCAGCTTGATTAACATGAGGTTGTGTTCAATAGAAGTGATGGAAAATTGTGGGTGATGAATCATCTTCTCATAACCAACCACTTGTATGTATTTTTCTTCATTTATATTGGATGGTTTTGTAACCCCCAGTATTAACTGAAGCTTCCTGGAACAATAGAGATGTTTGTGAGAAGATTGAACAGACATGGATGATCCATCCTTCTGGAACTTTATGGGGCTTCCCTGGTGGCTCAGATGGTAAAGAATCTGCCTGCAATGCAGGAGACTTGGGTTCAATCTCTGGGTCGGAAAGATCCCCTAGAGAAGGAAATGGCAACCCGCTCTAGTTTTCTTTCCTGGAGAATTCCATGGACAGAGGAGCTTGGTGGTCCAAGCTCCATGGGTTCACAAAGAATTGGATATATGACTGAACAATTAACACACTATAGGGCTTGATGAGCTCCTCCCCAAAGCCTTTTCTCTACTACTGAACATCCCCAGAATGTCTGTCAAATCCCATTTAACTGAGAGGACCCCAGGGAGGATTCTGGTCTGTGCCCAACCTGAGAATTCAAAGCATAGGGTGACGTTGGAGGCTTATTACTCACGGTAAGTTACAGTGTGCAGCTGTGATCACCCAAAGAGGGTGGATCAGGACTCCAACACAAGGCAAGTAATCAGACTTCAAGTAGATCAGGTAGTGGGGGGTGATGGCATTTTTGTCGTCTGGATCAAAGGTCAAAGCAACTGGACAGAGACATATAGAGCACAAATTCTGAAATTGTTTTTCAAGTATTATTTGAAAAAAACAAAGGAAGAAAACTCAACAGACACGTTGCCCCACCCTTCTCTCCAGGCTTTTTATCTGTAAGTTGAATATGTAAACTGGATCACTTTGTTCTAAAACATGAAGAAAATGATGAAGGTTTCATCTCATAAGATGAAAGGTATTTTCCCTTTTAGTTGTCATTATGTGTTCTTCAAAGTATTGATCAAATACAACCTTCCTTAAACACCTTCCAAGATTCAGGAGACATAGGCAGATCGACTCATGGAGAACTTGCGATCTTTGCCATGTTTAGAATGCTTCAGCCAATATTATCCCTTTCTCCTGACAATGCAAGGCTGAATGATATGTGTTATTTAAAGAACAGAGCAAATGCTAACAGAGTCTGAGAAGGGAGGTAACCATTCATTCAACAAATAAATATTGAGTGTCTAGTATGTGGTAGGCTCTAAGGGCTTGGGCTACATAGTGAACAAAACAGGGGTCTGCCTCTGCTGTCAGACATTCTGATGAGTGGAGAAATTCAGTAATAGTAAATACAGGAATACCTCAGGGGTATAGTGTGTTGGGTGGTGATTAGTGCAGGGAGCAAGGCAGGGGCAGTATCAGAGGTGTGCATGCGTGCGGGTGTGTGGGGGTCATTGTGCAGTATTGCATCAGCAGTTGGGAAGACCTCAGGGCCAGTGTGAGAGATGAGCAATGTATGAAGATGTGGGAGTTAATCAGGTATCTGGGGAAAGGAATTCCAGTGAGAGAATATGTCTGGAACAAGAGTCCTAAGGCCTGTTTAAGGCACATCACAGAAGCCAGGGTGGGGGACAGGGAGAAAGGCAAGAAGGGAAAGAAGCCAAAGAGGTGATACGAGATTTTGTAGGATGTTGTAAGGACTTTTGAGGACTTGAACTTGTCTCCTAAGTGACACATAGAACCATTTCAGGGTGTTGTGTAAAGGAGTGATGATAATTTCCTTACAGAGAAGTGTGGCATGTAGGTATATAAAGCAAAGAGCCCTGTTAGGAGAATGATTTGGTAAAGACAGAAGAGGGTGTCTTGAGCCATAGCGATCCGTGGAGGTGGTGATATGTGATTGGATTTAGGAAATGTTTAGAAGACAGAGATAGCAACAGGTTCTGATCAGACTGAATGTGGGGTATAAGAGGGTATTCATGAATACCTCCAGGGTTTTTGCTTGAATGACTGGAACCATGTCTGGACAAGACCTAAACCCCTGAATGTTCTGCTATGTTCATTAGCTGGACCCCTGTTTTCCACCCTGGACTCCACTTTTCATTTGCTCATACCAAACATCAGTCCTCTTCTCCACAGGCCCAGAGTCAGGCCCCTGTCTTCCTTAGAGAGTCTAGGGTCAGGTTTCAGGGTTCATGCCTCCCCCAAAAGCACCCAGGCAGTCATCCTGAGGCAAAGACACGGGAAGAAACTTGACAGGGACACCGGCAGTTCTGAAGGAGAGTCAGTCCTGCGCTTGCAGCCTGGAACCTTGCTGCTGTCTTCACCCATCTTTCATGATTCCCTCAGGATTTCTCTTGGGCAATTAAGGAGAAAGATATGCAGATACTCACCAGGCAGGTTCAAGAGAGCCCACAGGAGGATTAAATTCATAATCATGTTGGAAGCCTTTTCAAAAGATGAGGTTCAGTGCTTTGAAAAGGATGCCAAGGAAGGAAAGAAGAACACTAAGATGGAGCAGGAAGGGGTTCTAGAGTTGGAACAACTGTCATCTGTCATCTGAATTCTTTCAATTGCAGGTTTGAGTTCCAAAAGAGTAGGATGTGATGCCAGATATTAGAGGTGCATCGACAGAGAACAGATGACCCGGTCCTCGACACAGTGGAGAACGGATCTGGAACCCAGCATTTCTCTCCCCGTCTTCAGGGAAAGATGCACCTAATTTGGGAGATGCCGAAGCTCACGGTGCTCCCTGCTGTGTAAGTCTCAGACACCATCTCTCTCTCTGAACTTCAGACTGATTCCTCCTACCTTTGTGATGCTAACCTTCATCTGTGTGACACTGACATTTATTTCCAGTGACCATAACCCCACCCTCGGGGGCTGATCTTGACCCATCTGCCTGACACTAAACTCCTCATTGAGATATATGAGTCCTTTCTTCCATGTCACTACTCATCCATTTATTCTCTCAGCCAGCCAGCCAGCCAGTGATTTACACTGTGTGAGTGATGTGTGCCAGGCTGTATGCTCATGTAAGAGGTACCCAGATGTGAGGACACTGCCCCAACTGCAAAGTTATAGACTAGTGGGAACAGCAGGTCTATAAACAGGCAATTGTGAAACAAAATATTCAGAGGAAAAATCTAGATATACCCCTCTCTAGGGAGAAATATTTGCAAAACATGTATCTGTTAAATGATTTACATCCAAAACATACAATGGAATCCGAAAATTCAACAGTATGGAAAACAACCGGGTTAAAAAGTGGGCCAAAGATCTGAACAGTTTATCAAATGCATTAATCTGCCCAAGCCGCTATAACAAAACACCACAGGCCGGGTGGCTTCAACAACAGACTTTTATTATCTGTTGCTTTGTAGTAAAACATGAAGGAAATGATGGAATCACCTGTAGTAATTCAACACGCATGATCAAGGTATTAACACATTCAGTTCCTGGTGAGAGCTCTCATTCCAGTTTGTGGCCAGCAGCCTCTCGACTTATTATCATATGATCTTTCCTGTCTACAAGCAGAGTAATAGTAATAGTGCTCAGTGGCTCAAAGAGTGAGCTGCTCATGGGGTCATGTCTGACTTTTGCAACCTCATGGACTATAGGCCTCTAGGCTCCTCTGTTCCTGGGATTTCCCCCGGCAAGGAGTGGGTTGCCATTTCCTCCTCCAGGGGAGCTTCCCAACGGAGGGATCAAACCCATGTCTCCTGCATTGGCAAGTTCATTCTTTACCACGGAGCCACCTGGAAAGGCTCCGATTGAAAGTTACATGAAGTTAACTGGATCACTTAGCTGTACGCCTGAAACGAACACAATGTAGTAAATCAAGTATAGATCAATTTAAAAAGAAAAAAGTGAAAGAAGTGATCAGATGAGCGTTTTCTTAAAAACTCTGGAACGAACATAGATGTGATTCAATAAAGGGGGCTGGGGTCACTGGTCAGCGAGTCAGAGACAGGAAGCAGAGCATAACTAGAGACAAGCCCACAGTAGAAGACCAGCAAACAGAGGGGCTTGTGGTCTAGATGGATCAAAGATGACAAGAAAAAGAAGCGTTGTTGAATTAAATGGGCTTAGTGTCCAAATCTGAGAATTTGGTTTTCCTGTATGTGCCAGGATAAGCTGTGATGTTCATCATAACCCAGCCATTTTTTTTTCTGTTTTGTTGCTGTTTTATTTTGTTTTGCTTTGCTTTGATAGGAGAGAAATGCATCCACACTCAGAGGGTATCAATATAAAAAAACCAAACCGCCTCAGCCATCTCTGCAGACACAGATTCACCATGTCCCTCATGAGATAAACTCCAAATCTCTTCACTCTCTGCAGTCTTTTTCTCCTCTGGGGTGAGTCTCTCTGCTCATCTCTTTGTTCTTTTTTCCCTTTTTAACAGATAATCCCATGTCATGCTGTCCCTCTCCTACATGTAACTCCATAGCCTCTCATGTATCACTCGATCCCCTGTTTTTAGGTCATTTGACATCTTCTCAATGCTGTAATTTTAGGTGTCCTGGTCAATGGGTTTGGGATGCTGTATGTTGCCACTTCACGCCAGTGTGAGACACACCCTGAGCATGGATCAAAGCTCCTCCCAATAGCACAGAACTTTACTTAAGTCCACACCTACTACCTACAAACCCAGAAACCACCTCACTGTTTCATTATCATCTGAGATCCAGATCTTGGCTAGTAATGGCCACCTCTATTTCCTTCAGGGATCTCAAATATAACATGCCCCACCTTGCTCCTGATCCATTACAGATGGAAACATTACTTCTCTTTATATTACCATCTAGTACTCTTGCCTGGAGAATCCCAGGGATGGGAGAGCCTGGTGGGCTGCGGTCTATGGGGTCGCACAGAGTTGGACACAGCTGACGTGACTTAGCAGCAGCAGCAGCAGAACCACCATCTACCTTGTTGTTCAAGTTGGAAACAGGGGTGATCCCTGACTCTGCCCCTTCTGTTTCCACTCACAGTCACCGTGTTTAAAGCTTACAGACTCTGTGTTCTTACATCTCCCAATTCAGACATTTGACGTTCTATTTACCATGGTGGCTTTAACGACTAAGCCTCTGATACCTACAAGATAAAAAAATCTAAATTCCTTTACCAAACAGGTCAGGCCTTTTGCTATCTAATCCTTACCTGCATAAATAATACTTTTCTATCACGTTCTGTCTTCTCTTCTATGAACAATTTATTTTCCACCCTTTAGTATTACTTACTTACGTGTATTTTCCAGAACATAATGGTTTTTATGCTTTTCTGACTTTTACCTAAGTATACCTCAGTTTTATAATATTCTCCTCTAATTTGTTGGCCTCTTGGGTGGTACCTCCTGTGACTCTGACACCCTGATTTTTTCCTATATTCTCATGCAACTTATTGCTCATCTCCACTGTAGTAATTATCACCAGGTAATAGGACTGGCTAATTGATGACAAAGTCTGCATTATATCTACTCATGTACCCCTAGCATATGCATGCTCAGTTGCTCAATTATGTCCAACTCTTTACGACCCCATGGACTGTAGTCCTCCAAGCTCCTCTGCCCATAGGATTATCTTAGCAACAATACTGGAGTGGGTAGCCATTTCCTCCTCCAGGGGATCCTCCCGACTCAGGGACTGAACCCGCATCTCCTGTGTCTCCTGCATTGCAGATGGATTCTTTGCCACTAAGCCACCTGAAAGCCCCAGGCATATGCAGCACCTACCAAATAGCAGACATTTCAACAATTTTTGAATGAACAAGTGGCTGGGAATGTTGCTAGATTTCTCTTCATGTTTACAGTTTATATGATAAAGGAATAAGTTTTTAATGTCATAGCGTAAGTTTTTAGTGTCATTTCTTTTTAATGAATTCTGCTCAAGAACAAGAAACATAATAAGGAGAGTTGTAGATCCAGGGTGGAAATCATGAAATACTGCACTGAGGGGATGGAGGACCAGAGACGCCTCAGTAGCTTTCAATGATGCTCATGATCCATCTTGAATAAGAACTGATTTCTGTGAAGAATCCTTCATTTCCAAGGGTGACACTTCCTTTTGCCCAACTCAAGATTCCGTGTACCCTCCCACTGCAGATGGCTGGAGCTGCTGAGACTTCCTGCCAGAGAGAGGGGACAGGGGGTCAGTGTTGCTTTGTTCCTCATCCAATAAGGATTTATTCTAAGAAGGGGCACATTGTGATAGCAGAACCTTCTATCAGACTGGAATCATTTTTCTTGAGAGGGGAGAACCCTCTCTTCACATCCATGCAGGTCTCACCTCTCTAGGTTTGAATTTGACCAACCTGAGTGCAAGTAGGAGGAAAAAGGACAAATGACTCTCCCCTGGCTCCCTCCCACTCTAAAGGAAGGCAGGGGAATGGATGACCAATCCACAGACTGAGGAGGCAGAGGAAGACCAGAGGCCTTCTTCTTGGATACCATTTGGTTTCCTACAAGCACCTTTCCTCCTGGACCCCTTGCTCTGTGCTTGTCTGGCGATAGGAAAGATACCTTAATATCAGTTAGGGTCTTTAGAGGTTGCCCCACACACATGATGTTTACTGACATTCTTTCGTCTTGCATATTCTGGCATTCATCGTAGGGACGAGTATATTGGTTTATCCAAGTCAGGATGTCAGGGTCACTAACTGTGGGAAAGAGAAAAGTCCAGGGTGACTCTCCTGATCACATATACTCTTGTGATCAACCTCTGTTTTGTGAATACATTGTATATATTTGTAGTAGGTATCAGACATCCCATCCTTCTTAGAGCCCCTTGTTCAGTCTCTCTGTGTCTGAGCAGTGGATTCAAAGCATTACATGAGCCTTACATCAGATATCATCAGATCTATAATTCTCTCTGTACTGTGCATAACTTGGAAAGCTTAAAAAACCCACAGGAAAATTATGAATGATTGTGAGGAGAAAGAGACAGAAGCTGTTGTCCATAAGAAACCTTCCTTTTGGGGACCGACTTCATCATCTTTCATTTAATCATAAAGGGAGAACATGATTTTTAATGTGTTTTAAACTGCTTTTTTTATAGTGAGACCATTTATAAGTGGGTTATTTATAGGTGCGTATGTATATGTATATGTATAAGTGCATATATAATTTCCCCTAAGAAGTAACATTGCTCATCTCACGTATTGCAGTTGTTACTATACTGTTAACCTCAGGATGTAAGGAGCCTAACCAACACATTATGTAATTTTAATCTCTGGTGGAGAGAAATAAGGAGGAAGGAAGCAAAAAATCGACTAGAGATCTCTCAAGTTAAACCTAGCATTACTTATAAAGCAGAATATTTTGGATACATTTCCAATCTAATGTTTTAAATCAAATCAGACCAGGAAGTGTCAGGTCAGAAAAGGATGAGAAGAGTTATGTTCAGTTTTAACTTTTTTGGAAATCTAATTGAAATACTTAGAACAAAGTGAAAGTAACCTACTTACTTGAAATAGTGAATTCTTAATAAATATTGGGAGTCTGGCCCTAGAGAGTTTATAGAATTGATTTGTCACTGTGATTCTGACATGACATGCAGAGCCTATGTGATGAAACTTTTTGTAGTTTTATTTTGTTTTCAAGTGGTATGTCGTAAATTATTTTGTAAAATGTGAAGCAGTTACTTTGAATAAGATTTAAAAGCTTCAATTTGTTCAGAAAATATATTCACTTAGATTCTCTAGAATGCTGCTTCTAAATTGAAGTGAAGTTGCCAAATTTCACTGGCACTGACCATATAAAAGTTCCCACTTGTTACCTTTACAAAACAGACTGATAGACCAAACAGTCTCCTACTTTTTTTTTGATTTTATGAATTGTTCTGTAACTACATGAGAAAGGTTTAAAACTGATTACTATCCACAACTTGCTTTAGTGAGTAGGTTTTAACAAGCCAATCAGTCAATGTCACTCTTTAAAGTCAGCATGTTAGACTCCTCCAATAAACAACTGAGTGCCAACCAATCTACAACAATCTCACCCAGATAATCAAGCCTCTACAGATGACATCAACTCTCTTCAGCCTCTGAAAGTCCTCCAAACTCTCAGTGGAAAGCTTCCCACAAACCTCATGTAAGCACGGCTTAGTACTCTGTACTGCTCATTGAGACTGTGTCTGCTCAGCATTGCTCTTCTATAATAAGCAATAAGTCCAGCTTTATCATTTCAGATATCAAATGGTGGTTCTAGTATCCTCTGTTAATGAAAGGGAGGATAATGGTAGTATAAGGTAGTATAAGCTAAGTCCTTCATGTACGTGTGTGCTGTGAGCTCAGTCATGTGTGACTCTTTGTGACCCCCATGAACCTGCCAAGATCCTCTGTTCATGGGATTCTCCAGGCAAGAATACTGGAGCGGATTGTCAGGCCCTCCTCCAGGAATCATCCCACCCCAGGGACTGAATCCTCATCTCTTGCATCTCCTGCACTGCAGGCAGATTCTTTACCACTGAGCCACACCTGAGATGCACTTCAGGTATATCCCTCTTCATTTTCCCCAGCGCCAAAACCTTCTCAGGATGAAAAACACAGAGTCAAACACTTACGGTTTTTATATTTACTCCAGGTCCAGGTTGGGATAAAGCAGGATTCATTAAGTGATAAGGGTTCCATAGCTATGGCTATGGTTCCCACTTGAGTGGTGAGTTTAGCAGCCTCAGACAGTTTTATCATCATCAGGTCATTGCTCAGATATTCTGAGTTGAAGTCAGGGTAGGGCACAGTCATTGAGTAACTCTGGGTCTGCTCGTGCTGGTTTTTGATGTTGGGTTGATAAATTCCCAATCGGATTTTAACACTATGGAAGAAGGAAGGCAGGGAGATTTAAAAAAAAAACAGAAAACAAAAAAAAGGGTTACAGAATGTCAGAACTGCAAGAAGTCTCATAGGTGACTTTCTTTAATCATCTAATCATCTTCATTTTATTTCTTAGACCTGAGAACCAAAGTGACCTGCCTTGGCCTGTAAAATAGTAGGAACAATAGTTTACAGGATTGTTGTATTAGAGTCAATGTATATACATAAAATCTGACATGGTATCTGCCACCTAGAACATACTCAGTGGGATCTAGTTGTTGTCGTCGATGATGTTAATGATCACAATGACAACCTGGATAATATGAATGAATAGGTAACAGATATGGCACCAGAATCCATTATTCCAGAGGTCTTCGCCTGCCCTCCACTGTCTGAAACAACTCTGGAGCAAGTATATTGTACCTGCAGTTTCTGGATATTCTTAGGCCCTTTCCAGCTTCTTTTGGGCCCATATCTTTGTATTTACTGCAAGCTGCCTACACTGATTATAGATTCAGAAGAATCTTAGCAGTCTAACAGGACTCCCACTGACCACTTTCTATTATATTTCCTGGAGAAATTCAAACCCACCCACTTCTATTGCCAGGAGTCTGGTCATGTAACAGACACAGGAGCCACTGCCTGCCAAAAGATAGCTTGTGCATTAGGTCTGGCTGAGAGAAGAAAATCCAATTTTCCAACGCCAGTTCTTGGAGTGGATGGACTATATTTCCTGTCTATATTTCCTCTGTTTCTCACTGACACAAAGCAGGGTTTCAATCTGTGTTTGAATGAACTGTCTTGAACGACCAGATGGCTGAAAACTCTGAGTTAGAAGTGACCGTGATACACTCCTGAAACTCTGACTAGGTTCCAGTTATCTAACACTTTGTCACGCACAACAGAGACACAGGTTTGTGAAGGACAGCATCATCTCGCGCAGAGCTCCTTCACTCTTCCTCTCTTCCCTGCATCGCACGGCTTCCACCTAACACTCCAACCTCAGCCTGTGAACACCCACCCCTACTCATGAGATTCTCTGTACACTCTTCCCTCTGCCTGGAATTTCCCCCAGAATTTATTCAGCCTGGTTTCATCCTCCTCTGCATGTAGGTTTCATCTCTTCAACAGACCTGATACAATCACCCTAACTGAAGTAGGTATCTTGTTTCATTCCTGTATATTGCAGCTTGGCAATATACTCATTTCAGTGTTTTATTTTGGGACCTTTATTTGCTTTGGCGTATTTCCTCTACCAGAATGTGAGCTCCGTGAGGGAAAACTAATTACCATCTTGTTCCCTTGCTGTTTTTTCAGTTCATTAAGCAGTCCCTGGAATATGGTAAATGTTCCAGAAGTATGTTGGATGAAAGTTGAAAGTGTTAGTCACTCAGATATGTCTGAGTCTTTGCGACCCCATGGACTGTAGCCTGCCAGGCTCCTCTGTTCATGGAATTCTCCAGGCCAGAACTGGAGTGGGTGGCCATTCCCTTCTCCAGGAGATCTTCCCGACCCAGGGATCGGACCCAGGTCTCCTGCATTGCAGGCAGATTCTTTGCCATCTGAGCCACCAGGGAAGCCCTCAAGTAGGTCGGATGGATGTCTATTATTTATTTTGCATGAGAAAGAGACTTTTGACATCTTCCTCTTCATCTCCTCCTAAACTGCCCAAGTATGTATCTTTTTCCCCATTGGGAAGATGACTCTCTCTTCCTGGATCTTCTGATTCCCTGGGATGCCATTAGAACATGCTAGGATGCCTCACAAGACCTGGTTTCTAAATTTATTTATTTTTAAGTGAAGGATAATTGTTTTACAATACTGTGTTGGTTTCTGCCATACATCAACATGAATCAACCATAGGTATACCTATACCCCCTCCCTCTTGAACCTTCCTCCCACCTCCCATGTCTCATCCAAACTCAACCGGGTCGAGGTCCCTGAGTCATAGAACAAATTCTCATCGGTTATCTGTGTTACATATGGTAGTGTATATGCTTCAGTGTTACTCTCTGTATTTGTCCCACACTCTCCTTCCTCCCCTCACCCCTGTGTCCATAAATCTGTTCTCTGTCTGCCTCTCCATTGCTGCCCTGTAAATAGTTTCATCAGTACTGTCTTTCTAGATCCAGTAAATATCCATTTATATATGGTATTTTTTTTCTCTTTCTGGGTTCCCTTACTCTGTGTAATAGGCTCTAGGTTCATCCACCTCATTAGAATTGACTCAAATGTGTTCCTTTTATGGCTGAGTAATATTCCATTGTATATATGTGCCACAGCTTCTTCATTCGTCTATCGATGGACATCTAAGTTGCTTCTGTGTCCTAGCTATTGTAAATAATGATGCAATGAACATTTGGGTACATGTGTGTTTTTCAATTTTGGTTTCCTCAGGGTATGTTTTAGCAGTGGGACTGCTGAATCATATTGTAGTTTTATTCCTAGTTTTTTAAGGAATCTCCATACTGTCCTCAGACCTGCTTTTGTTTAAATAGATCCCCCCTGGCTCCCAAGAGCAGAGAAATACTTACGGAGAGAGGCAGTGTGCGGCGGTCAGTACCCACTGCGGGTGAATAAGTGTCCCCACACAGGGTTCTGGGAAGGACTGCAGGTAGACCATATAAGGAATAGTAAAATCTACTTCATTTGTCTTCTCAATGTTAGAAGCTTCTGCCAGAATGACTCCTAAAGAATCAGAGGGGTCACAGGTAGAGAGATAGGGCAAGAGGTGAGAGTTGGCTAGGATAGTTTTTCCCACCCTAAGGTTTTCAAACTAAAACAGTCTTCTGCAGTTGCTAAGTCATTTCAGTCGTGTCCGACTCTGTGCAACCCCATAGACGGCAGCCCACCAGGCTCCCCTGTCCCTGCGATTCTCCAGGCAAGAACACTGGAGTGGGCTGCCATTGCCTTCTCCAAGGCATGAAAGTGAAAAGTGAAAGTGAGTGGGGAGCCATTTTTCCTTATTTTATTTTAATGGAAGGATAATTGCTTTACAGTTTTTGGTGTACAACAACTCCAAGCAGCTATCGGACTACATGTGTCCCCTCCCTCTCGACCTTCCCTCGCTCCCGCCTCCATCCTGCCCCTCCAGGTCATCTCAGAGTACGGAGCTGAGCTCCCTGTGCTATACGGAAGCTTCCCACCAGCCATCGGTTAATATCTGATACATGGTAGTGCGTGTACATCAATGCTACTCTTGATTCATCCCACCCTCTCCTTCCCCTGTCGGGCCCACCGTTCCTTTCTCTGTGTTTGCCTCTCTATGCCTGCCCTGCAAATAGGTTCATCTGTCCCATTTTTCTAAGGGAGATCATGCATGTCACCCAAGCTCTACCCATTAAGAAAACTGATACATGTCTTTGCTTGAGATGGAGGTATACTGAAGTTCTGTGAAACTAACGCAAAGGCGTATCTGAGGCTGATCATAAACCCTGATTGGCAGTGTTGTGTATAATAAAAATGAAAAAAAAAAAAGATTTACTACGTTAAAAATATTATTCTAAATTCACTTTTGCCAGGAATGAAAGTAAAAAGTTAAATCCTCCCTGACTTTGGTGCTGAAAGGAGTGGAAGAGCTTGGGGGAGGGACCTGAGGCTCTCACAGCCTCTGACTTATCCCCCTTCCCAACCTGCACTTACTCCTCCAGAGTCCATCTGCCCAGAGAAAGGGAAGATGTACTTTTCTGCTCACTGTCCAGGAGTCCTGGGAGAGTGCAGGGCACTTATAAAGACATATGCTAACTTGCTCAAAGGTGCAGAAGCAGCTTAGAGAGGGGTGAGCCATGCATCAAGAGTGGTACCTTTCACTTCCATTAACAGTTAATCAAAGGAAATACCCACCACCTCCTCTATCTTCGGTTTTGGCCAGGTACTTCCCTTCTGATCCATGTGCATGCATGCATGCTTAGTTGCTTCTGTCGTGTCCAACTCTTTGAGACCCTGTGAACCATAGCCCACCAGGCTCCTCTGTCCATGGGTTTCTCCAGGCAAGAATACTGGAGTGGATTGCAGTGCCCTCCTCCAGGGGATCTTCCCAACCCAGGGTTCGAACCCATGTCTGTTATGTCTCCTGCATTGGCAGGTGAGTTCTTTACCACTAGCACCACCTGGGAAGCCCCATCCTCCCGCACATCACCACATCACTCCCTAAGCAGCAACAAGACCTAGACTCACCAGCCGTGCTCATGAACATGAAGAAGACACAGCACTTCATGACAGGCTGGGATCTCGCCAGCAGCAGACAAGTCAGATCAAACTCTCAGCTGC
This sequence comes from Cervus canadensis, assembly GCF_019320065.1. Lineage (NCBI taxonomy): Eukaryota > Metazoa > Chordata > Mammalia > Artiodactyla > Cervidae > Cervus > Cervus canadensis. The sequence continues at coordinate 99,864,469 of NC_057388.1, forward strand.
CTCAGTCTTTAATCCAAGTAGCCTTGGCAAGAACAGCTGGGGGAGAAATATTACTTTGTGGGGGTAGGGAAGGAGCAAGGATGCTAGAGCAATCTTCAAACTAGCCCTTATCAAAATCCAGTTATACAAGGCACAGCTGGGATCTGGCTCTGATGTGGGTGAAAGAGGAAGGGGTGGGCAAGTCCAGCCCCTGGTGCTTCTTCTCTGACCCTAAAGGTCTCAGGAGTCATGGTGCAACTGCTGACACTCCCCGCCCCTTCTGTGACATAGTCATTCTTTGCTGTCCCCTCCTCCCTTTGTGGCTTTGAACCTTATTCCCTGCCCTCACTTGTCATCTCCGTTTCCCCAAGAGTCCCTCTTCTCTTCTCAGAGACTCATCAAACATTGGGGTAATGAAGTAAAGTTAGCAAGGCATCCTCCCTTCCCCATTTTAGGGATGAGGATGCTGTGGTCCTCATGGAAGTTAGCAGCAAAATTAGGACTTGGAACTGAGTCTCCAGATTTCCTCTGATGTGTTGAATTGTACCTGATTCCTGTGCTCCCAGAACACAGTGGTGGGTGAAAAAGTTTTGGAAATTTTGTCTGCTGAGAAATGGCTTTCCACAAAGAATGACCCTTCCCCACGTTAGTTTGAAGAGACTCTGCCTACTCTTTCTCAGGGCTCCCACAGGACTTTGGATGACTTCTTTGTTGATCTGTGACAAGGTCAATCACAGACCTTTTCCCTTTTTTACCTGAACCCACTGACACGGCCAGACATGGACCCTCCGATTCCCCAATCCATCTCTCATCAATGATTAGCTGAACTTGCAACTCTTACCCCCACCCCACAACAAATCTAACTACAGCTAGAGATAAACACTGCCTGGTCAGCTGACTGAGAATTCCCTGATTGTAAAACAACCTCAACTGTTCACCTCTCCAGCTGTGACTTGCATATATCTCCCTACAAAAGTCTTAAGGTAAAGTCATTCTGCCGAGACACTCTGATCTTCAAATCCAGGATGTTCCTCTGACTGCAGCAATCTGAATAAAATGAATCTCCTTACCTGTTCAGCTTTTGTGTTGGACACTTGCTACTCTTTTTAATGTACCCCACTCCTTTTTATAAGTTAGCCTTAACGTTCTGACTGCCCCCGCCAAGATATGTTACTAATAATGGGTTCAATCATGGATATTGGTCTATAGTTTTCTTGTGTTGTTTTTGGCTTGGGTATCAGGATAGAGCTGGCCTTGTAGAATGAGTTTGGAGTCTTCTTCAGTTTTTGGAGGAGTTTGAGAAGGGTTGTTGTTCATTATCTGAATGTTTGGTAGAATTCTCCAGTGAAGCTCTCTGGTCCCGTCTTGTTTTCTGTGTTGAGAGGTTTTGATTACTGACTCGATCTCTTTACTCATTATTGGCCTGTTCAGATTTTCTATTTATAAAGTGCTTAGAATAGTGAGTTCTAATGGTAAATAGTAATGCTATGTAAACACTTGTTAAATAACAATAACCTTAGGATCCCCATGTTTTCCAGGCTTCTGGGGATATCTTTTGCTCTTTATGTCCAAATATTGCTGTTAAGTCCTTAAAGTTTTGTAAAATTTCCATATGTATTAATAGAAGTGAAGAGCACAGACTCAGGAGTTAGTTCAGGCTTCAATTCCTGGCTTTAGGACTTTTTAGCTGTCTTGTCATGATAAAAGCATCCACCTCTTTAAGCCTCAATATTCTAATCTATAAAGTGGGAGGAATATCAGTACGTACGTCATAGGATAGGCATCTTGGTTGCTCCCAAGCTTTAGTGGTTATAAATAAAGCTGCTATAAACATCCATGGGCAGGTTTTTGTGTGGGGACACATTTTCAGCTCCTTTGAATTGATAGCAAGGAGTGTTATCACTGGATCATATGATAAAAATATGTTTAGAAAGTTTCCACAGCTTAGATGGAGTATAAATTTTAAAAAGTGATTAGACTTTTAGTAAATGAGTATTTTTAAGACTAAATTAGGGTTTTTGAGACTAAATACTTTTGTATTTGCATTTTTTCAACAAGGTAGACATTCTTTCTTGACTTTTAAAGAGAAGACTAAAATCATAACCAAGATAGTAAATATCTTATGTATTTTTTAAAGGTCTTTTAAAATTTGATTTTGAAACTAAAGTTACTTGCCATAAAATAAAATAATTACAATCGTTTTCACTTAAATAAAGAATTAAACTTTTAGGGGAAAAGAGGCTTCTATTTACTTTATTAAAGCAAATATTCCTAGATAAATTCATCTTTAGTATCTCTTGAAATTCTTTGCTTGCTAATAGGAAAACCAATAGACTATGAAGTGTACTGGTTTGGAGTGAATTTACTTTTACCCTGCTTATATATCCCATATGAAATACATTTACATTAAGAAGCTAAACTTTCAAGTGCAAAGATTACTTTTACATAGCTATTGAAGTTCCTAACCATGAAGTTGGCAGTTGAGAGCCAACTTGGTTTTCAGAGCAAGGGATAAGTAAAATAAATATATCTGTTATTGTAATGAGACATAGGAAGCAAAAAACTTTTCCTAATCTCAGACTGTAACCTCTTTGTTGTTGTTGTACATTGCCTTATTTTTGCTATGAAATATGTCTTTCTGGATTTTATTGAATTGTGAATTAGGTATCTATTTGTTGTAAACATAGTTTGGGGAGAGATACCTTTTCTGACCCTACAATATGGATTTTTATTTTAAATTGTAGTATGCTTTCATAGGCCTTTTGATGTTTTTCTTTGATTACATTTTGGAAGCAACCTTTGCTTTCCATCTGTCCATTCTTTGATCCAGTTTTCCTTTCCTGTGGCATTTGCATTGATTAGCATTATATTCTGTAGTCTCTGTTTTCTGTTTACCCAGTGAGAATGAATACACCGTGAAGGCAGGGTTTTAACTGTTTTGTTCCCTGCTATATGTATCTTTAGTGGATAACACATTGTTAGGCATGTAATAGACCCTCAGTAAGTTAAGTGAGTGGTTGGATAAATGAATAGATATATTGTCTCCACTGTACAACATACCAGGTTTATTTAATCAATCTTCTATTAATGAGTATTTGAGCTATTTCCAGATTTTCAGTGTTATATAGAAAAATACATCAATAAGCATCCATGGTTACTCCGGTGGAGAGTGTGGCTGCCTCCTCAACATCCACTCCTCCACTTTTTTGATAGCTAATCTTAGAATTACTCAATTCAGTTCAGTCACTCAGTCATGTCCGACTCCTTGCGACCCCATGGACTGCAGCATGCCAGGCCTCTCTGTCCATCCTCAACTCCTGGAGTTTACTCAAACTCATGTCCATTGAGTCAGTGATGCCATCCAATCATCTCATCCTCTGTCATCCCCTTCTCCTGCCTTCAATCCTTCTCAGCATCAGGGTCTTTACAAATGAGTCAGCTCTTTGCATCAGGTGGCCAAAGTATTAGAGTTTCAGCTTCAACCTCAGTCCTTCCAATGAACACCCAGGACTGATTTCCTTTAGGATGGACTGGTTTGGTCTCCTTGCAGTCCAAGGGACTCTCAAGAGTCTTCTCCAACACCGCAGTTCAAAAGCATCAATTCTTTGGCGCTTAGCTTTCTTTATAGCCCTACTCTCACATCTATACACGACTACCGGAAAAACCATAGTTTTGACTAGACAGACCTTGTCAGTAAAGTAATGTCTCTGCTTTTTAATATGCTGTCTAGGTTGGTGATAACTTTTCTTTTAAGGAGCAAGCATCTTTTAATTTCATAGCTGCAGTCACCATCTGCAGTGATTTTGGAGCCCCCCAAAATAAATTCTGCCACTGTTTCCCCATCAATTTGCCATGAAGTGATGGGACCAGATGCCATGATCTTAGTTTTCTGAATGTTGAGCTTTAAGCCAACTTTTCCACTCTCCTCTTTCACTTTCATCAGGATGCCCTAACCAAATATGTATCAAGTAGATCATATTTATTGAAAAATGAAAAGTCTACTCCTTGCTTGGATGGTGTGTCATGTAACTTGATTATAATTTTCAACAGTATAATCTCCTTCAGTAATTGGCTCAATTATGTGCAAGTGACCAAATTCAGTTGAGGAGACACATACGATATTTGACAGGGACTTCTGGGGAAAAAGCTGCTTTCTCCCTAGATACAGGCAAGGGGGCTGAGGTGATTAGGTGAATAGGTGTATATTGGTGGTGGTGATGGGTGGGATAAAAAAAAAAACATTTCACAGGGTACAAGAAAATCTTGAAATTCATTTGTTTCTGTAGGGAAGCCTGAGATGCTTAGATAAGATAGACATAAGGTGGCATAAAAAAAAAAAAAGGAGTTATGTGTGAAATTATTTTAGGTCATAAGTAAAGATAAACACAATTCAATAACAACTAAGGAAATACACAGGGCAGATTAATTATAACTGAACATTTAAGAGCCTTGAACTCAAGGCTAAGGAATTTGGGCTCCATCCTAGTGGCATGATAAGGCAATATTAAGACCTCAGGACTGCTTGGTACAAATGTGCCATCCACAGGTATACAAAGGCATAGAAAATTGGTAAAAGTAATGTGCATCTTGCCATACCTTCCTCTTCTAAGATACCTGTTATGGACTGCATATTTGTATTCCTGACCACCAAAATTCATATAATCAAAGTCTAACACCCAAGGAGATGTTATGAAAAGGTAGAGCCTTTGGCTTTGTTATTGTTCAGTCGCTCAGTCCTGTCTGACTCTTTGCGACCCCATGGACTGCAGCATGGCAGGCTTCCCTGTCCATCACCATCTCCTGGGGTTTCCTCAGACTCATGTGCATTCATTCAGTGATGCATCCAACCATCTTATCCTCTGTTGCCCCCTTCTCTTTCTGCCTTCAATCTTTCCCAGCACCAGGGTCTTTTCCAATGAGTTGGCTCTTCACGTCAGGTGGCCAAAGTGTTGGAGTTTCAGCTTCAACATCAGTCCTTCCAATGAATTTTCAGGGTTGATTTCCTATAGGACTGACTGGTTTTATCTCCTTGCTGTCCAAGGGACTCTCAAGAGTCTTCTCCAGCACCACAGTTCAAAAGCATTAATTCTTTGGCACTCAGCCTATTTTATCATCTAGCTCTCACATCTGTACCTGACTACTGGAAAAACCATAGTTTTGACCACAGGGACCTTTGTCGGCAAAGTACTGTCTCTGCCTTTTAATATGCTGTCTAGGTTGGTCATTGCTTTTCTTCCAAGGAGCAAGCATCCTTTAATTTCATGCCTGCAGTCACTGTCCACAGTGATTTTGAAGCCCAAGAAAATAAAGTCTGTCACTGTTTCCATTGTTTCCCTATTTATTTGCCACGAAGTGATGGGACCAGATGCCATGATCTTAGTTTTTTGAATGTTGAGTTTTAGGCCAGCTTTTTTACTCTCCTCTTTCACCTTCATCAAGAGTATCTTTAGTACCTCTTTGCTTTCTGCTATAAGGGTGGTGTCATCTGCATATCTGAGGTTGTTGATATTTCTCCTGGCAATCTTGATTCCAGCTTGTGCTTCATGCAGCCCGGCATTTTGCATGATGTACTCTGCATATAAGTTAAAAACCAGGGTGACAATATACAGCCTTGACGTACTCCTTTCCCGGTTTTGCACCAGTCTGTGTTCCATGTCCCATTATAATTGTTGCTTCCTGACCTGCATACAGATTTCTCAGGAGGCAGGTAAAGTGGTCTGGTATTCCCATCTCTTTAAGAGGGAAGGAAGACTTAGATGAGGTCATAAAGGTGGAGCCCCCATGATGGAATTAGAGGTCTTTCAAGAAGGCGATACTTTCACTGAACACAAGTCTCTATGCCAACGCACAATGAAGCCGAACACTACCAAAGCGTTGGAGTTTGGAAAAGAGGAAAGTTTATTGCAGGGCCATGCAAGGAAACAGGTGGCTTAAACAGGGAGTTTGGCTTAAACCCCAAGCTCCCTGAAAGCTGTCAGCAAAGCCCTTTTATAAGAAAGGTGAGGGATGGGGTGTGGTTAGTTGTTACAAACATCTTGGTGTCAGACCCTTTGTTCTTAAGGTAAGATCATGGTCCATCACCACGTTGCTGTAAATCTCCACCAAAACAAATGTTATTCTCTGTTCTGACAAGAAAGGGCAAGGTCCCAAGGCTCTACTTTCGCCCGCCAAGGTCCAGGCCCTGGCTAAGAAGAAACGGTGCCTGCCCAGTCGGTTACCTGGAGTGTTCAAACAGCATCCAATCTGCATCTCCCCATTAGTGCCCAGGCCCAGCTGATGAGACAGATCCCACCTGGCTCCCTCGGGACCAGGTCCCCAGACCCTGCCCAGCTGTCATCACTGAGCGTGCCAGGTGCCCAGGGCCCAGGTGGCCCAGGCTCCTCAGGCCACCCAAAGTGGGGGTGGGGGTGGGTGGGTACCGTGGACCCATGCAGACAGTCCCAGCCTTTAGGTTGCAGGGGAAGTGATGGCAGAGAGATCCTTCCAGCCAGTGGGGGGCCACAGTGAAGGCTCCAGGGCTCTGCAGAACACAGCCCCCAGCCTGTCCCCCCGGGCCACCCAGCTTACCTGCCCGCTCAAGGTGGGAGGGCCTGGAGGGGCTCTGGGAGAAGGCCTCCACTTACCCCTCACCACACTCTCCTCTGGGAGGACCAGAACACAGCCAACCATTGGCCAAGGGCAACTTCCACCCACCAGGTGAAAGGTCTCCTTCTAATGATCTCATAGTAATCGTTGCTTGGTAACAGGGTAACAGCTGTGTGCTATTGGCTGCACTCCACTCGCCCCCACTAAAGTATCAGAGTCAGCTCTCTCATGTATGTGAGGATAGAAAAAGGCAGCTATCTATAAGCCAGAAATTGGGCCCCCTCCTGTGTCACCTTGATCTTGGACTTTCCAGCCTCAAACACTGTAACTAATGTCTGTTATTTAAGCCACTCAATCTGTGGTTTTCTGGTTATAGAGCACCAACTAAGATAACACCCATTCATCACCATATCATGTGATCCTACTGGGGATTATAAACATTTTTACCTTTCAGACTTCCTCCGCCCATTCCAATGCTTTTATGTTTAGACCATATTGTATCTTTTTTCCTGTGTATGCGTGCTAAGTTGCTTCTGTCTGGTCCAACTCTTTGTGATCCTAGGGACCATAGCCCCCCCAAGCTCCTCTGTCCATGAGATGCTCAAGGCAAGAGCACTGGAGTGGGTTGCCATGCCCTCCTCCAGGGGATCTTCCTAACCCAGCGATCCAACCCAATTTCTTATGTCTCCTGCATTGGTGGGCAGATTCTTTACCACTAGCGCCACCTGGGAAGCACCTTTTTTCTTGATTCATATCAAATACACATAGGAATCATGTACTGGGACCTGTACTCCTAGTCATTCTCTAAATGATCCAGGGAACAGTGTTGAGGGGCTAAAGGAGGTGTCTGTGCTTCTTCTTGGGATAAGATTGAAAAGAACAGAGAGCAACACCCTTGTAGCCTAGACTTTTATGACCTCGGGGTAATGGATCAATTTCCCACAAACTTATCTACATTTTCACCTTTTTAAAAAATTATAGTTCAAAATGGTACATGCTTGGGCTGGAGTTTTGGGGGGTGGTCTAGTGTGGGAGAGGGATACAGACTGCTTGGCAGGAATCATGTCTGCTGGAGCAATAAAATTCCTGATGGAAAAGAAGAACATCTTGGAGAGTGAAAGAAACAGGTAGGTGAAACCTTGGGAAACATAGGAACTGTTACTTTTTAAAACATTCTCCATCTAGCCTTTCCCTTAACCTAGTCTCACAGAGTTTCAGGTAGATAAGAGATGAAGGAAGAAAGTCACGGCAGTAACAAAGCCTTGGGAAAAAAGACAGCTGGGAAGGAAGGTTCAAGAGGGAGGGGACCTATGTATACCTATGGCTGATTCATGTTGATATATGGAGGAAGACAACACAATGTATAAAGCAATTATCCTCAAATTAAAAATAAATAAATATACAAGAAAAATAAAGACAGCTGGGGCTTCATCTCAGCCTCATAGCTAGTCCAGTGATTCTGGGCAGTTGGTTTTAACGTTCTGATTTCAGTGTCATTATCTGTGCAACAATGTGATGGTAACAGAGACGTAACCTTATTCATCTTTATAGCCTCAATATCCACGGAGTCTTGCATATGGTAAGTGAGCAGTAATTTATTTTGATGAGACTGAATGAATGACTAAATCACCTTTCAAATTCCATCTTTACATAATAAATAGTTCAACTCTTTGTCCACCGTCTTCTCAGGAGCAAGACTGAAGAGGAAGTACATAAAAACCAACTAATGACCCTTGAACATATTTGATTATATAAATGATTTTATTTCAGTAGTGCTTTCAGGATGGGAGGAAGGTGAAGCTGGCTAACCAGGAGGGTCCTGAAGAGATGAAGCTGTTTAGTTAGAAGCGATGGTCTGCTGAATCCAGCTCACGTAGTTGCAGACCTTGGTGTAGACACCAGGCTTGTTTTTCTGAGCGCAGCCATAGCCCCAGGAGACAATGCCCTGGAGCTTTCCATTGCAGACCACAGGGCCGCCAGAGTCACCCTGGGCGAGAAGGAAGAGCCGGTTAGAACTTGCAGCTCTGCCCAGAGAGGAGAAAGGCTCAAGGTGTTCCTCCTTTCCCTGGGGACCAACTCACCAGGCTGCGGATCCTCCATGAAGACCCCGTCTTTCCCTGGAAAGCCCACCCTCATTCTCCACGCTTGGCCCCTTTTCTTTCTCCTCCCTCCTCCTAGATCCCTTCTTTCCTCAGCTGCAGATTCGTAAGGCCAGAAAGGAATGGGTAGTTCAGTGCTGCCCATCCAGCCAGGCTCTTTCCAGAGTTCCCTACTACTATATCCTTCCTCAGAAGGGTACTCGGATGTACTGCTTGTGCAAGATCTGTGCATCTTTTCCCCAAACCTTACCATTAATATGGCAAAAAGAAAGCTTGTTATTTATCCCCAGTCTATCCTGAGCCCTCATGATCAGTCCCAGAGACAGCTTTTCAGTGTTCTGAGTTTCAGGAACTGGGAAATGTGGTGGAGACACGTGAGGCTGAGCTGGAAGGACAAGGAGAGCGAAGCAGCTCACCTGGCAGGAGTCCTTTCCGCCCTCCAGGTAGCCCGCACAGAACATGTTGCTGGTGATCTGGCCTGGGTAGGCACTTGAGCAAGCGCTGGCAGATAGGATGGGTGCCTTCAGACACTGCAGGACATCAGGGTAGCTGGCTGTTGGGGACAAGATTGAAAAGAGAAGAGGATTACCCACACCATCTGGGAAATATCTTTCTCAGTACCTCTCCCCATCTTCCCAATATTCCCATTCCTTCCCTCCAATTGCTAGTAACTTCTATTTTGGAAGCACAACCATTATCTGGAGGGTCTTCCAAATGGTTTAGTCAGCAAATTGTTCTCTCCCTAATACTAGTATCAGTGACCACATATCTTAAACCTAGAGACTTTATTTCTGAAGCAGGGCTGTACTTTGAGCAGTTCCAGCCTCAGCCTCTGTCTGTGTACCTCCTCATTCTTTGCTTCTCTGCAAATCACTCTTCACATTTTAGCTGCATACCTGGCAACTTTAGCTCAGTCCTTTCTGTGTCATCAAGCAGAGGGATCCTGCACATTTCAGTTACATATCCTAAGATTCCACAGAACCCCCCTCTCCTCCGGGAACGCTGCCTTGAGGGACATGGGGCTAGCTGACCCTGCACGTGGCTTTCGCCTTTAGGATTCTCAGGCCTGCTGACCGTGTCCCCGTGAGACTTACTGCCACTGCTCTTGGTGTTGCCCCAGCCGGAGATGAGGCACTGGGTGCCGGCAGAGGCGCAGGACGTTGGCAGAGAGACGGAGGCCACCCGGCTGTTGAGGGTGGCAGCTGATTTCAGCTTAATCAGCATGATGTCGTTGTTCAAGGTGTTCTGGTTGTAGCTGGGATGGACAATGCTCTTGGATGCGCTGATGAATTGCTCATTGCCCTCAACGACGTTAATGTTGTTTTCTCCCAGACGCACTTGGATTCCGCTGGATCAAAGGATGACAAGTTCTCTAAGTCTCCAGTGTGAGGGCCTCCCCCTCCCAGTGCAGCCCCGTCTTGAGCATAAGCACAGAGGGAAGGCCCTTACAGCATTCACCCACACAGACACACAGACACACAGGTCACTGTTCACTCAAGGTAGTCCTACCACGTATGGTGCAGGGTAGAGGACTCCTTAGGTAGGTGTCAGTCCAAGGCCAGACTCACAACCCAAGAGGCTTAAGATGTTGAAACAACAGTGTGCAGTGCATATGTCTGCAGATAACGAAATCTGATTTGTTGGAGAAGATTATGGGGAGCAGGGGTGATCAGTGTACAAATGGTTAAGAGGAAGAATCCACCCTGAATTTCAGGTACTGTATCCATTAGGTACAGGAACGGGAACCAAGTGATGCCAACAATACAGGAGATGAAAAGGGACATGGTGTTGATTAATCTAGTTGCGATTGCCAACTACTGTACAGAGATGTAGCCGGCCTCAGAGATGTGACAGAGTATTAAGTGACCAGAATGAGTTGTGATTACCTTCAGGTTGTATTGGCAATCTGCTTTGTTTGCTACTTCCATATGCCACTTTTCCCCTGGTTGAGCCATAATGATTAGAGCCCCTAAGGTACTCTAGGTATATTTAATCACTCAGTATTTCTCTTCCTATGCCTTTATGGCCCTCATTTGGAAAGCCATCAGTGAACTCTAAGGGTATGTTTTTGTGGGTAAGTGCCTCAAAGCGTACAGTGCCTTGGAGTGGGGGGATAGTGAGGTCTTGGAATCTGAACACTCCCCCTCAAGCATGACTCTATAGTTCACCCTGATTGTCTTTGGCATGGTTGAGGATGCCCTGGCCTCAGAGAACAGGGCTGTGAGGATTGGTTACTTACGACTTGTAGCAGTGAGCCGCAGACACCACCCACTGGCTGTTGATGAGGGAGCCCCCGCAGAAGTGGTAGCCGGAGTTCAGGGACACCTGGTAGGGAACGGCATTTGCCCCACAGGTGTAGCCCCCGACGATCTTGTCATCGTCGTCCACGGGGAAAGCGACTGGCAGAGAAAAGTTGGAAACTCTTTGTAGAACTGATTCTTTGTGGGATTTCTACTTTGCAGCAAGGTTTTGCAGATGAACCAGAAAAAAAAAAAATCGGTCCTATTTTCTATCAGGCATAATCAAGATCTAATTGCTCTATACAGTTGACACATATGCTAAATATTTATGTATTATAGCTATTAATTTTTAATGCATGCTTTAAATTTGATCATATACTGATTATTTTTTTTACATATGTGACACACACACACACAAACCAGAGACTCCTTACATAATAAATGCCTTGAAGCCCACTACCTGAAAATATAAAGAATATTTTTTACACAAAACCTTGCTAAGGAGACATTTAAGTATGTGTTCAATGAAGCTTTGCGGTCACCATCATTGTGTTTATTTGTGGAGTTCAGTATAAAATAAATACCACAAGAGGTCACAGAAAGGAAACTCTTAAATGCCACCTGAGTTGTTCTGACCTGTAAAAGAATAAAGGAGTTTTGCACTTTTGTTGCCCCAATTTCTTCTTGGTTCTCACCTAAAATGTTCACTAAATAATCTCATAGAACATTATAAAGTTTCTCTCTCCAATCTTTCCCCTCATTTCAATCATGTTTCCAACATTTTTAATTTATTCAGCACTGTAAATTTTGGACCACTGACTTACTGTGATTCCTAAAGACTCTAAATATCTGGGATTATATGCTATATGCCTCATTGTTCATATTTTCTAAACTAACTTTGAGATAGACACTTTTGATATATAAGTAGGACTACTGAATTCATTTATAATAATCAAATTTGAGGAAATTTTGTAATAAGTTGAAGAATACAACTGTATTGAATAGTATAAAAACTGAATAGTCTTTCTCTGTTTGTTTTCATGATTGCATTACTCCAAAATTTCATTAATGAAGATGTTGTAAAACCCAATCCGAAGATTTTATTCATAAGAAATAGAGTGCCTTTGCCTGTTAAGCTCCCTCTTAAGAAGCTTTTTAGTATAGAGGAGACTCAGATGAGATACAGCTTCAAGGAGCTCAAGAGTAGTCATTTGTTCCAATTGTTAGCTACAAGTTCTTTTAAAGATCAAAACAACATTTCCTTAATGTTGACTATCTTTTCTTTTTCACTCTTCATAGACCATACCTGAAATTTAAGGCAGATTCTTCCTCTTGATACTTTCTACACTGATCACCCCAACTCTCCGTAATCTTCTCCAACAAATGAGATTTAGTTGTCTACAGACATGTGTATTATACACTGTTATTTCAACATCTTAAGCCTCTTGAGTACAGAGATTATATTTGGCATTCATTGTTGGCTTCCAGAGTACAAAGTACAACCTTAAAAAAGTCATAGACCCCTACTGATCACTTATTTGTTAAGACTCACCAGCGGCTCCCAAAAGAGCCAGAAAGATGAAGGTCTTCATGGCTGCTCACCAGTTCTGGACTAGGGACTAGGTAGGTTGCAGGGTTTCCATCCACAGCTATTTATATGTCCAAGTTTGTCGTGGATACCCATGGCCACAGGTGCCAGAAATGTGATTTCCCTTGAAAATCACAAATCCAAATTTAGAATTCAATTCCATGTCACACTGAAGATAATCCAGCATCCAATTTAAACATACGCCTGTGTCCACTTTTCCAGAAGGTTATGGGAACGGAAGAAATGAACCCACCTGGTGGACACTGCTCCCCTAAATAGAAAAGTAAGTTGGAGAAAGATCACAGAACAGGGCTACAGGTGGCTTGATTCCCAGACAAAAAATTTAGGTCCTCGGTTGTCTCAAGTGTGAACTTTTACCCTGAGGAGTATCTTGAGAGCTACACCCTTGATGTTTCATTAATATTGCCTGTTTCACAATTATATCATCTGTCTTGTGGTAGCTCTGGCCTTGTATACCCATGTTAATGTTTTGTTATTAATAGGAACACTTGTTGTCCTAAGAAAAGAACAAAAATTTTATTCAAAACCACAAGAGTTCAAAATAGAAAAGAGAAAGTGAGCCCAATTTATACTTATCTGAGCAGACTGTTTAATAGGCATATTCTAAATACTTAGCCTATGTTAAATTAGTAAACCTCTAGACAAAGCTACAAGATCCCTCTTATGATTCCCATATCACAGATGGGAAAACTGAAGGCTCACAAAAATACAAGGGACTTTGCTAAACTCACAAGGTGAGTCCATGGTAGGGTCAGGATTCCAGGCTTGGAAAGCTGGCTTCAGTGTCTATGCTCTCAACCACTATGTAACACTTCCCTAGTCAGTTCCCAAAAATCTGGAGACTGAAATGCTACAGAATTCTTGGCCAGTGAAAAGACAACGGGAGTTTATTGAGTGCTTATAACATACCAAACACTGTGGACAGGCCTTCCGTACATCAGCTTGTTCAGTCCTTACAAACAGCTTTGTGAGCACTGTGCTTTAAGTTTTGCCGTTTTTATAGATGGAGAAGGTGTACTTAGAGAAGCTAAGACCTCTTCCACAAATTTCCAGTTCTGTGAGGTGATCCACACAGGATTCAAACACAGCGAGCCTCACCTCAGAGCCCATGCCTTCCACATGATGCCATACACGTAACAGAGGAATGATGAAATAACGTGTTTTAAGGCAGGACAGCAAAAATTAAACAACTTAACATTCTCTTTGTGTCACTTTGGACTTCTTCCTTTCCTCCTAATGTGCAGTGTGCTTCTGCTTTTCATAACTCCTCAAAAATGGAGTGGTTGCAAGACAGTAAAGTTCTTCTTTTTTTCCTTTCATCTGAAGCTAAAACTTCTTAAAAGTTTTATTTTTTTCCCCAGCTCTGTAGGGGTCATGATGTCCTGCTGCTTGCTTTGTGCTTCCCTGGACTGTGTATTCTTCTGCATTTGGACAGAATGTCCTAAAGGTATAAATGAGATCCATCTCATCTAATGTATGTAAGACTTGTGTTTCCTTATTAATTTTCTGTTTTGATGATCTGTCCATTGGTGTGAGTGGGGTGTTAAAGTCTGCTACTATTATTGTGTTACTGTCAATTTCTCCTTTTATGTCTGTTAGTGTTTGTCTTATATATTAAGGTTCTCCTATGTTGGGTGCATAGATATTTACAATTGTTATGTCTCCCTCTTGGATTGATCCCTTGATCATTATATAGTGTCTTTCCATATCTCTGGTAATCTTCTTTATTTTAAAGTCTGTTTTGTCGGATATGAGGATTGCTACTCCAGCTTTCATTTGCGTCTCATTTGCAAGGAATATATTTTTCCATCCTATCACTTTCAGTCTATATGTGTCTTTAGGTCTGAAGTGGGTTACTTGCAGACAGCATGTATATGGGTCTTGTTTTTGTATCCATTCAGCCAGTTTGTGTCTTTTGGTTGGAGTATTTAATCCATTTACATTTAAAGTTCAGTTCAGTTCAGTTGCTCAGTTGTCTCTGACTCTTTGTGACCCCATGGACTGCAGCACACCAAGCCTCCCTGTCCATCACCAATTCCTGGAGTTTACTCAAACTCATATCCATTGAGTCAGTGATGCCATCCAGCCATCTCATCCTCTGTCGTCCCCTGCTTCCAATCATTCCCAGCATCAGGGTCTTTTCCAACGAGTCAGTTCTTCACATCAGGTGGCCAAAGTACTGGAGTTTCAACTTCAGCATCAGTCCTTCCAATGAATATGCAGGACCAATTTCCTTTAGGACGGACTGGTTGTATCTCCTTGCAGTCCAAGGGATTCTCAAGAGTCTTTTTCAACGTCACAGTTCAAAAGCACCAATTCTTTGGCGCTCAACTTTCCTTATAGTCCAACTCTCACATCCATACTTGACTACTGAAAAAGACCATAGCCTTGACTAGATGGACCTTTGTTGGCAAACCTCAAACAGTCACCTCTACCTTCTCATTTTCAAATTACACTTCTTTTCTTGAGTCTCTTCTTAAACAAAGATGTTGATATGGTATGTCTTTGTGAATTTTAATCTAATGCACATCTAAATGAGCATATGTCATTTTTAAAAGCTATTTAAGTAACAGTGGTCACCCATTAATTACCTAAAATTATGCTGAAGAATTCTAATGATGCACATAACAGCATGAGACTAGTCAGATGTTTGGACAGCATGAAGGTGGGGAAAACCAAGGATAGCAGATGGTGGGGGTGGGGAGGTAGGTGGAAGGGGTAGGGAGCAGAGTAGACGTGGTATTAAGTGAAAGATCTTTGCATTCTAAGTGAAAGTCACAAGGAGAATAGTCCCTGTTGAAGAGGTCAGCAGAATACTGGGTTAGTACGAGGTGTCTCTGTATCTATGTATGTGTGCTTGTCATTTCTGTGAAGCAGGTTAACAAATCTGAAGAAAACATCATTGCATGGTTGTGCAAGAGCTTGGACCTTCAAGATATTTTATTCTTCTGAGATATTGAAATATTTCTATGGAGTTTGAACCTAGGGAACTGAGTTAGGTCCAAGACTAACTAAATATTCTTACCTGCATTTTATATGGTTTGGTACTTATACTTCTTTTCCTAACTTCAAACACAGAGTGGCCCAGAAGCATGCATCCGTGTTCATTAATCTGTATTTGTCACCTCTATTTTCCATGCACATGGCTTCATGGCCTTGGAGGATTATTTAAACCTGTGACTAAATTTGGTGCTGATTGGGCTCAAGCAAACATATTGATATTTATATTGGCAATAACAAGAGTCATTGGCCTCTAAAGGTAATCTTATGCCCTTTCCTTCAATGAATCTGCTTTTCCTTTTCTTTGGCTTCCCTAGTCACTTTTCCTGGCTAATACATCACCAGTCACTGAGGCTGAGTTGTTCTGGCTCTTAACACTCCAATGTGTAGGCAAATTTTAAATAAGAATGTCTTCCTTGAAAAAAATGATATACTAAGAAACTTACTAAAAACTGAAGGAAGCAATCAGAACAACTCAAGGTTAGTGAATAGCATGTTCTTTCTTACTTATGTGAATCCTGGAACCAGGCTGCATTTTCCTTGAGAATCTCATTCAAAGGTGCCATTAGTTTGGGGACATTTCTATTTTTATAGCTGCATGTGTTTTTCCCCATATTTTATGTGCAAGGTCAGCAACCTTTTCCTCTTCCTGAAAAGGGCCAAATTGTAATTGTTTTAGGCTTTTCAAGCAATATATAGATATAAATACAGATATAGATATAGACAGATATAGTTCTATATCATAACTACTTTGCTCTTGACCATGAGCAACCCTAAATAATAGGTGAATGAGTGGGCAGCCATGTTTTTTTTGGGGGGAGGTGGTCTGGACGTGAATATTCTCATGGATAACATGAATATCCAGAGAAAAACAAGGGAAATGGAAGAAGTGAACAATCACTGATCTACATACCAGAATTTTGTTGAAGTGCCAACTGAATTCAATTAAGTTTCTGTCAGAATTCACTTCACATTGCTCTCTCGTCCCACTTGCAGCCACATCCTACCTCCACTCCTCAAGGATAGGTTGGTAAAGGAGACTTAATGGAAAGACAATTTTTATCATAGAGGTTCCCAGGTATGTAGCCTGAGACCACAATTGCCAGAAGAGCAGGTGCAAATGCCATCATGAAATAACTTGAAAACTTTCCTCTTCTGAATATGATGGACTGGTGAGGCATTTCTTAAGAGAAAACATTCTGCTGGATTGGAAGGAATTGAGATAAGGAAGAGAAGCAGAGAAAGTTGGAGGTAAATGTGATGGTGAATATGAAAATAGAGCATCATAAATGGAACATGACAAGAAAGAGGGAGAATGATGGTCCGTGTGTGTGTGCATGTATGCTCAGTCGTGTCTGACTCTTTGTGACCCCATGGACTGTTAGCTTGTCAGGTTCCTCTCTCCATGGGATGTTACAGGCAAGAACACTGGAGTGGGTTGTCATTTCCTCCTCCAGGAGATCTTCCCAACCCAGGAATTGAACCCATATCTCCTATGTCCTCTATATTGCAGGTGGACTCTTTACCACTGAGCCACCAGGGAAGCCCATTATGATACATACCCCACAGCAATTTTTTGAAAAAGACAATTTTCTTTCAACTATATTTATATCCCCACCACAAAAACTTTTTTTGTGATTTGTCTTGGAGCTCCATCATCCCAACCCATTTCAATGCATCCACCTTGCTTTTATGTGATACATTTCCTCAATCAAAGTAATGGATATCCAAAAAAACTAGTAGGCATCTTGAATTCCACTATAGGAGGAAGACATAGATCCTGGGACATATGCTGGTGAGCAACTTTTCACAAGTGCTGTAACTTTCAGAACTTTTAGTCACTATCACTTTCCTACTTCATCCTTGTGCGTTACAGTCATTAGACAGAGTATTTAGCAAATGTAGCAGAGAAGACAGGTTCACACAGGACAAGTCATGTCAAGCTGACCCCATTTTCTTTGGCATGAGCTCACTAGATTAAAGAATTTAGAGGAAAATTGGAATCTTGCCTATCTTGTTCAGCAAAGTACTTGACAATGTTTTCATGGTATTTTTGCAGTTTCCATGGTATTTTTGCAGTTTGCATGGTATTTTTGCAGGTATGCAGCTGATGCATGCTTTTGCAGCTGCACTCCAAGGTAGATTCCCTTGAATCTAGAAGAAGCAATTAACAACTTTTCTCCAAAGTGCTATCTCAGAGCTCATATGAAATGTGGCAGGAAGTCCCTGAGGCCTCTGACTTGAGATGACAGAAAGCCAAGTAGCTGATTTACTAATGACCCAGAGATGAGAAAACGCTCAGCCCAGCTGGCCCTAGTGGTAAAGATCCCGCCTGCCAACGCAGGAGACTTAAGAGATGCTGGTTCGACCCATAGGTCGGGAAGATCCCTTGGAGAAGGAAATAGCAACCCAATCCAGTGTTCTTGCCTGGAGAATCCCATGGTCAGAGGAGCCTGGAGGGCTACAGTCCATAGGATTGCACAGAGTCAGACACAACTAAAGCAACTTAGCGTAGCATAGCACACAGCACAGAGTTGAGAAGAATCAACACAACAGATGACCAGATCAAGGCACCAAAGAGATAATATCCAATGTAAAAACCTCCCTGACTTGTCCAAGTAGCCCTCCAGTTATCTAAATCACTTAAGTGCTACTGTCAGAATCAGCTTAGACTCACAGTTTGATATAAGTGCAGTCCTGGACAAATAGGATATATAGAGGCCAAGCCCAATGTCAGAGCTTCAAGTCACATTAGCCAATCATCTTTCTGGGCTCTTGTCTCCTCTCTGCTCAAGAATCTTACTTGCCACCATTACCTTGTTACAAAGTCCTCCTTTGATACACCATCCCCAGTACATGGGTTTCTCCTGTCCCTAATATATTTGTGTCCATACCCACTTGGTATCCCAGCTTCTTAGAGAGAGGGTTCAGTCTTGCTGGCAGCAGTCTGAAGCCAGACTGTCAACACCAAGCCCAACTTACTGCTTCACTGCTTCCTGATTGGCTCAATTTAGAAAAATTTTCATTGAGTAAGTAGATTTTAAATGTAAACTAGCACAAAATTTGAATTTGGTTTTCCTCTCTGTAAAGAGGACAAGTTTTCTTAAAATGTTGAGCTGCCTTTGATAACAGATTTTAAGTTTACTTTCTAAGTGATCTGTTCTATATTTGCCTTTGAAATCTTTGTCACTTTGGTTAAGTGAGTCAGTATTGTTTCATGGTGAAAATTGTGCCATGAGGATCCAGATGACAGGATTGGGACCAGGAAGTAGATATTATAAAAAAGTGTGTGTGTGTGTGTGTGCGTGCACACATGCTCAGTCATGTCCAACTCTTTGTGACCCCATGGACTGTGGCCCACAAGTCTCCTGTGTCCATGGAATTTTCCAGGAAAGAACACTGGAGTGGGTTGCCATTTCCTTCTCCAGGGGATCTTCCTGAACCAGGAAATGAACTCACATCTCTTGATTCTCCTGCATTGGTAGGCAGGTTCTTTACCAGCTGCACCACCAGGGAAACCATATGAAAGAGCATACCATGACTTAATGGAGCAAAGACCTTCCTAACAACAAATGGAAACCACACGGGTACAGCGTGAGGCTCCCTCTGTGTTGTGAATGGAGAATAAATCTAGCAATACTTTCATTAAAGGAAAGTTAATGTTCTTTGGTAAACTTGGTTTTATCTTAGTCTTTATCACTTGGATATAAATTAATATATTTTGGTGTTTGAAACACTACTATCTCTGCAGTTACCAGTGGTACAGCCTGAAAGAAAATCTGAGTTTGTGATTGTGTTGCCCTGATTAAGCTTTGTTGATTGCAGAGTGGCAGCAAGCTGAGCTGAAGTAGGGTTCCCAGAGGAGGGAAAGAGTCTCTGGGCCAAGCCTCCCTAACACTGGGGTTCATAAGCATCATATGCAGGTGGTGGTTACAAACACAGAGAAGTTTTGATTCTTGGTAGGGACCAGGAATCTATAGTTTTAAGAAGCTCCTTGGAATTCTTCTAGTGTAGGTTTGGAGACCTTATTTCGGTTTGGGGACCTTATTTTGTGAAGCTCTTCTATACACCTTTCCCCTGAAACTGTCCAATTTGGAGGGACAGCACCTTGTGAGCAAAGATATTTTACTGACACCGGTATGTGAGAGATCAGGCTTCCTTGGTGGCTCAGACAGTAAAGAATCCGCCTGCAGTGTGGGAGACTGGGGGGTTGATCCCTGGGTTGGGAAGATCCCTGAAGAAGGGAATGGCTGTCTGCTCCAGTATTCTTGGGGCTTCCCAGGTGGTTCAGTGGTAAAGAACTCGCCTGCCAATGCATGAGACGCTAGAGACATGGGTTTGATCCCTGGGTCAGGAAGATCCCCTGGAGAAGGAAATGGCAACCCACTCCAGTATTCTTGCCTGGAAAATTCCATGGATATTGGAGCCTTGTGGGCTACAGTCCATGGGTTTGCAAAAAGCTGGACACGACTGAGCAACTAACACTTTCACTTTCTTCCACTTCATGTGAGAGATCCAAGGTCTCCAGAGGTAAAACAAGATGAGAGTGGGGTCTATGCTCCAGAATTGATTCTCTTTACATAGTCATCAGGTTTGTGTTGGCAGGCATAGCCTGCACCCCAGGAAACCATGCCCTGAAGTGTCCCTCTGCAGGTTACAGGGCCACTCAAGTCACCCTCAAGTGAGAGGAAGAGACTGTCAGAAAGATGTCCACCTCCTTATCGATGCAGGGCTCAGAGAAGGGATGAGGGCAAATCCACCTGCCAGGCATGTTTTCACCCTTAGGAAAGTCCCAGCAGATCATGCTGTTGTTGATCAGGGCTCAGCGGGCTGGGAGGCACATGCTGTTGGAGATCATGGGACCCTTCATGCTTAGGGAGTTATAAAGCCTGGACCCAGCCATTTCTCCACTTTTTGTCTTCTTTTTCTGTGGGGTATCTCATTTCTGCACAAAGTGCACGGCAATGATTGCTATCTATAGACACTGAAGAACACTCACCATCCACAGATATGGACTTCTCCAGCCTGGTTCTCCAAGCTCTCCAAAGAGGCAGGTCCCCACAAAGGGCAGCGATAAGCCTTTCATGATGGTGATGATAACAACAGTTCCAACATGTCTTGAGCACTTACAATGTGCTCTTTACTGTCTAAAGTTCATTATATCCCTAAACTCAAGTAGTGAGCTAGGTTTTTTTTTTCAATCCCCATTTTATGGTGAAGGAAACCACAGTAAACAAGTCAAACCAAGATAGGTGATGATGCTGGGCAGTCAGCATATAGAATGAAAGAAGTAATCAAGCTCTATATTTTCAGAAGTTACATAATAGAAACAGATTTGCATCATCCCACAGATGTCTTAAAGAGTTGGAGCCAAGGCTAAACCTCATTTTCTTGACTCTGAATACAGTGTGTTCTCTTCATACTCCATTTCCTCCTGTCCAACAAGTTGAGGTTATTTTGCACCTGAAAAGAGCCATTTCGGGGGCGGGGGGGCATTATCTAAAAGTCCATACTAGAATGTTCACATTGTGTCATATTGACTGTGTGTGCAGTCCTCATTGAGAGAGAAGGAAATAAGACAACTTTTTGTGACAAGAGAAAGAGCAGGAAAAAATTTTCTTTACTTCCCTATCTTCCTGTTGGAGAAGAAATAATTCCTGGAGTGAAATAATTTTAGGAGCTTTTCTTTATGAAGAAATGAAGGAAGAAAGGAAAAAGGGAAGGAGAGAAGGAAGGAAAAACAAGATACTATAGATCTGAGGGATATGCTTAAACTTGGAAATGATCTGGGGGCAAAAACAAGATTTTTGGTATAAAGATATATCCCTAGGCTCTTTGTCCTAGATAAAGGGGGAGGGGCATTTTGGTTCTGTCCAGAAGCTAACAGCATCAGGAAGGATGTGACTTAGGTAGACTCTGGGCCAGTTCACATGGGAAGCTCTGTGTTTCTAGCCAATAGGCAGAGATTTTCAAACCCTGGCAAAATTGTGCAACTTTTTACTTTAATTTTATATGAAGAAGGTCCAAAGCAGACAAATCTCTGGGTGCTTATCAAAAACTGAAACCTGGAATACAGTGGCAAGGAAGCTGAGAGGGACAAGGGCCAGTGACATTGACCTGGAGCCCTGTGGTACATGTAAGTTGATCCCAGGTCTTGTTTTGCTAGGGACAATTCTGGTTTATGCATGCTGCCTTGGGGCAACTGTCAACTGTGCCATCTTTCCTTCTCAAAAGTGTCCCAGTTTGGTCACTGAATTATATGGTTGCACCGGTTACATAGCATGGTCTCAGATAATCCTCAGAATCGGATGAGTGAGGGAGAGGTAGGGTTAGAGTTTGCTGTTATCTGTTGCATGTTCTTTGTCTCTAAAGGGAGTTGAAATGTACAGAAGTTGACCCCATATGGTTAAGAACTACTTTTGGCTTTCTTGCTTTATTGGCTCATGGTAATGACACAAAGAACTATTGAACAGAGCTCTTCAACAGTTGAACAGACTATACATCACTTTCACAATGAAATACTTCTAACAGAGTAATGCATAAATTCTGTTCTCAATATGCATCTTCCCTCTCTTCAGATTTTTAAAAGGTTATTTCTTATAATACATAATTTTGTCTAATATCAAAGCTTCCCAGCTTTCTAAACTATGAAAAATTAATATTTGTGGTGTAAGCCACCTAGTCTATCTTTCTTTGTTATAGCAGTTCAAACCAACTTACATAATACACATCCTTCACCTTATCTCTGGGATGGAGAACATTTCCCCCTTTCAAACCTCTTCCACCTGATCCAATGATTTCATGCTCAAACCCCATTATATTTTTCCCTTGATCCATACCACATTTGCACAGGAACAACATGCTCCAAATATTCTCTGGATGACCCAGGCAACAGTGGAGAGTTCAAGGAGGGCTGAAGGTCAGAGAACACACCTGTAGCCAAGACTTTTATGTCCTCAGAGTAACAGATCTATTTTTGGCAAATTTATCTGCATTTGTACTTTTTCTGCTTGCTGTTCAAAATAGTACACAGTTTGGGCTGGGATTTGGGAGGTCTACTTTGGAAGAGTGGTACGGATTTCTGGCATAAATCATGCCTGCCATAACAATAAAATTCCAGACAGGAACAAGAATATCTTGGAGAATAAAAGAAATAGGTAGGTGAAACCTTGGAAAATACAAGATCTGTGATTTCTTTTTTTTTTGGATCTGTGATTTTTAAAACACTCTCCAGGGTCACAGCAGTAGCAAAGTGATGGGACTAAGAACAGCAGGAACTTCATCTCAATTTTACTGTGACTAGGCCAGTAGCTCTGGGAAGTCAGTCTTAGCATTCTACATCTTAGTGTCATTATCTCTGTAAAAATGTGATGGTAACATAGACCCATATCCTAATTCATCTTAATAGCCTCAACATCCACGCTGAGTTTGGCATATAGTAGATGAATATCAATTTATTTTGATGAGACTGAATGAATGACTAAATCATCTTTCAAATTCCACCTTCATATAATAGTTCAACTCTATGTCCCCATCGTCTCAGCAGCCCGACTGAAGAGAAAGTATGTAAAAATCAACTAATGACCCTTGAACATATTTGATTTTATGAATGATTTTATTTCAGTAGTGTTTTCAGGATGGGAGGAAGGTGAAGCTGGCTAACCGGGAGGGTCCTGAAGAGATGAAGCTGTTTAGTTGGAAGCGATGGTCTGCTGAATCCAGCTCACGTAGTTGCAGACCTTGGTGTAGACACCAGGCTTGTTTTTCTGAGCGCAGCCATAGCCCCAGGAGACAATGCCCTGGAGCTTTCCATTGCAGACCACAGGGCCGCCAGAGTCACCCTGGGCGAGAAGGAAGAGCCGGTTAGAACTTGCAGCTCTGCCCAGAGGGGAGAAAGGCTCAAAGGTGTTCCTCCTTTCCCTGGGGACCACATTTCCAAGTGCTGATCCTCCAGGAAGCCCATCTCTTTCCCTGCGAAGTCAACTCTCATTTCCCACACTGTACCCCTACTCTTCTCCTTCTTCTCTCCCCCTGTTTTCTTCAGCTATAGGTCTGTGAGGCCAAGAAGAGATGAGGAATGGGAAGTTCAAGGCTGCCCATCCAGCCAGGCTTCTTTCAAAGTTCCCTGCTCCTACATCTCTCCTGCGACGGGCACCAGGATGCACTGCTTGCACACAATCTATCTTTTCCCCAAACCTTACCATTAATATGGCAAAAAGAAAACTCATTCTTTTTCCCCAGCCTATCCTGAGCCCTCATAATCAGTCCCAGAGACAGCTTTTCAGTGTTCTGAGTTTCAGGAACTGGGAAGTATGGTGGAGACACGTGAGGCTGAGCTGGAAGGACAAGGAGAGAGAAGCAGCTCACCTGGCAGGAGTCCTTTCCGCCCTCCAGGTAGCCCGCACAGAACATGTTGCTGGTGATCTGGCCTGGGTAGGCACTTGAGCAAGCGCTGGCAGATAGGATGGGTGCCTTCAGACACTGCAGGACATCAGGGTAGCTGGCTGTTGGGGACAAGATTGAAAAGAGAAGAGGATTACCCACACCATCTGGGAAATATCTTTCTCAGTACCTCTCCCCATCTTCCCAATATTCCCATTCCTTCCCTCCAATTGCTAGTAACTTCTATTTT
Source organism: Cervus canadensis (assembly GCF_019320065.1). NCBI lineage: Eukaryota > Metazoa > Chordata > Mammalia > Artiodactyla > Cervidae > Cervus > Cervus canadensis. The sequence goes on from NC_057388.1 coordinate 99,888,613, forward strand.
GGAAGCACAACCATTATCTGGAGGGTCTTCCAAATGGTTTAGTCAGCAAATTGTTCTCTCCCTAATACTAGTATCAGTGACCACATATCTTAAACCTAGAGACTTTATTTCTGAAGCAGGGCTGTACCAGCCTCAGCCTCTGTCTGTGTACCTCCTCATTCTTTGCTTCTCTGCAAATCACTCTTCACATTTTAGCTGCATACCTGGCAACTTTAGCTCAGTCCTTTCTTTCTGTGTCATCAAGCAGAGGGATCCTGCACATTTCAGTTACATATCCTAAGATTCCACAGAACCCCCCTCTCCTCCGGGAACGCTGCCTTGAGGGACATGGGGCTAGCTGACCCTGCACGTGGCTTTCGCCTTTAGGATTCTCAGGCCTGCTGACCGTGTCCCCGTGAGACTTACTGCCACTGCTCTTGGTGTTGCCCCAGCCGGAGATGAGGCACTGGGTGCCGGCAGAGGCGCAGGACGTTGGCAGAGAGACGGAGGCCACCCGGCTGTTGAGGGTGGCAGCTGATTTCAGCTTAATCAGCATGATATCGTTGTTCAAGGTGTTCTGGTTGTAGCTGGGATGGACAATGCTCTTGGATGCGCTGATGAATTGCTCATTGCCCTCAACGACGTTAATGTTGTTTTCTCCCAGACGCACTTGGATTCCGCTGGATCAAAAGATGACAAGTTCTCTAAATCTCCAGTGTGAGGGCCTCCCCCTTCCAGTGCAGCCCCGTGTTGAGCATAAGCACAGACAGAGGGCCCTTGCAGTGCACACACACACACACACATGCACACTCATTTCCTGCGTCTCCTGCATTGGTAGGGTGATTCTTTACCACTGAGCCACCTGGGAAAGAGCTATGTTAGGATACTCTAGATATATTTAACCACTCATTATTTTTCTTCCTGTGTCTTTACTGCCTTCATTTGGAAGGCCTCAATGCATACAATGTCTGGTGGGGGCATATAATGAGGTCTTGGAATCTGAACAATCCCCCTCAAGCATGACTCTATAGTTCACCCTGATTGTCTTTGGCTTGGTTGAGGATGCCCTGGCTTCAGAGAACAGGGCTGTGAGGATTGGTTACTTACGACTTGTAGCAGTGAGCCGCAGACACCACCCACTGGCTGTTGATGAGGGAGCCCCCGCAGAAGTGGTAGCCGGAGTTCAGGGACACCTGGTAGGGAACGGCATTTGCCCCACAGGTGTAGCCCCCGACGATCTTGTCATCGTCGTCCACGGGGAAAGCGACTGGCAGAGAAAAGTTGGAAACTCTTTGTAGAACTGATTCTTTGTGGGATTTCTACTTTGCAGCAAGGTTTTGCAGATGAACCAGGAAAAGATAAGTCATGTTCTCTTATGATGTATAATCAGGAAACTGTTATTTAAGTATAATTGTTTTCATAATCTTATTCTATCACATATGCTTCTTACACTATTTTAAGTATCTAAGTTTTAGGTTTTAATGCTTTAAATTTGATCAATATAATGATTTTTACATTTGTAACATACATACACAAATAAGGGACTCCTTACATAATAAATGTCTTCAAGTCCACTACTTGAGGTTACAAAGAATACTTTTTACACAAAACCCTGATGAGCAGACATTTAAGTATGTGTTCAATAAAACTTTGGGGTCACCATCATTATGTTTATTTGTAAAGTTCAATATACGATAAATACCACATGAAGTAACAGAAAGGAAACTTTTAAATGCCATCTGAGAATGTTCTGAACTGAAAGTAATGGAGAGTTTTATTCTTTTGTTCCCCAAGTGTCTTCTTGGTTCTTGCCTAGATGTTCATCAAATGATTTCATAGAACATTACAAGGTGTGTCTCTCCAATGTTTCCCCTCATCCCAATTGTCTATCTAACGATTTAAATTTATTCAACATTGTGAAGTTATGACTACTGAGTTGCTATGTTTTCTAAGGACTCCAATATCAGAGATTGTTACATGTACCCTATTATTTATGTATTTTAAAGTAATTTTAGGAAAGACATTTCCTGGTATATAGACAGGTGAAATGAATTTACAACTATGCAATTTGGGAAAATAATATAGTAAGTATGAATTGTGTAAAAATTAGTAGTATAAAAATAGAAATAGTAAAAAAAAATAGAAATAGTAATTTTCTATTTCTTTTCATGATTGCATGGCATGTCATATTATCTCAGAGGGATATCATTAGCAAAGATGTGGTAAAATCCAGACCAAAGCTTATCTTCATGAGAAATAGAGTGTCTTTGCCTGTTGAGATCCTACTTAAGGTGCTCTTTAGTATAGAAGAGACATAATGCTCACAAGATAAGTCCCAATTATTAAATGCAGATCCTTAGAAAGGACAAAACATTTCCTTAACATTGACTATCATTTCTTTTTCACTGTTGCTTCATAGATAGTACCTTGATGTTCAAGGTAAATTCTTTCTCTTACTATTTTCTGCGTTGATCACCCCTGCTAACCACAATCTCTAACAAGTGAGATTTAGTTATTTACAGACATATGTACTATACACTTAAGCCTCTTGAGCACAGAGATTATATTCAACATCCATTGCTGTCTTCCAGAGTAGAAAGCACAACCTTAAATCCATCATAGAACCTACTATCAAAACTTACCAGCAGCTCCCAGGAGAGCCAGAAAGATGAAGGTCTTCATGGTTGCTCACTGGTTCTGGACTGGGGACTAGGTTGCAGGGTTTCCATCCACAGCTATTTATATGTCCAGGTTTGTCATGGACACCCATGGCCACTGGTGCCAGAAATGTAATTTCCCTGGAAAATCACAAATCCAAATTTAGATTTCTATGCCACACTGGAGATAAGTCAGCAACCAATTTAAACATCTGCCCATGTCCACTTTGCCAGAAGGTTATGGGAATGAAAGAAATGGGCCCACATGGTCACACGGTTCCTCAAAATAGAAAGGAAGTTTCAGTAAGGTCATAGAGCAGGGCTGCAGGTGGCCTGATTCCCAGACAAAAAATTTAGGTCCTTGGTTGTCTCGAGTGTGAACATTATCCTGCGGACTATCCTAAAGTCTACACCCTTGAAGTTTAACTAATATTGCTGACTTCACAATATATAATTTGTCTTGTAATAGCTCTGGTCTTGTATATCCATGTCAATGATTCATTATTAATAGGAACACTTGTTCCAATGAGAAGAATAAAATCATTCTGATTTGAAGTCAAAATAGACCAAAACAGCTAGGAGAAAAGTACAAAAAAGTACAAAGTGAAGTTGCTCAGTCGTGTCTGACTCTTTGCATAGCCTCCCAGGCTCCTCCATCCATGGAATTTTTCAGGCAAGTGTACTGGAATGGGTTGCCATTTCCTTCTCCAGGGGATCTTCCCAACCCAGGGATTGAACCTGGGTCCCCCACATTTTAGGCAGACACTTTAGTGTCTGAGTTACCAGGGAAACCAGCTAGGAGAAAGAATGAGCACAATTTATATTTATCTGGAATTGCTATTTAATAGGCATATTTAAAATACTTAACCTATGTTATTTAGTAATCCTCATGACAACACTTTAAGATACCTATTATTATTCCTTCTTAACCAATGGGAAAACACATACACAAAAGTATGAAGGACTTTGCCAAAATCACAAAGCAAGACCGTGGTAAGGTTAGGATTCCATCCCAGGAAATCTGGTGTCAGCATTTGTGCTCTTAACAACTGTGTAACACTTCCCTGGTCAGTTCACCCGTATCTAGAGATCACAAAAATACAGAATTCTTGGCCAGTGAAAAGACAATGGACTTATTGAGTGCTTACTGTGTATCAGACACTACAGTTGGGATTTTCCACAGAGCAAATCATTCTGTCCCTAAAAACACATTTTTAAGTGTTGTGCTGTAATTTTTGCCATTTTCTAGATGGGATGGTTGAAGTTTCGAAAAGGTGTTTTTCTCAAATTTTCAATACTATGAAGTAGTCAATACAGGGTTCAAACACAGCCCTTTCACTTCAGGGTCCATGGCTTCCACTGTGATGCCATACACATAATCAAGGAGAACAATCTGAACTCTATCGAAATAAGGCATGACTCAAAGGGGTATATGGAATTCTTGGTGGTGTTTTTCAGTCGATCAGTTGTGTCTGACTTTTTGTAACCTCACGGACTGTAGCACACCAGGCTTCCCTGTCCTTTATCATCTCCCAGAGCTTGCTCAAACTCATGTCCATTGAGTCGGTGATGCCATCCAACCATCTCATCCTCTGTTGTCCCCTTCTCCTCCTGCCTTCAATCTTTCCCAGCATCAGGGTCTTTTCTAATGAGTTGTTTCTGTGCATTAGGTGGCCGAAGTATCGGAGCTTCAGCATCAGTCTTTCCAATGAATATTTGGGATTGATTTCCTTTAGGACTGACTCGTTTGATCTCCTTGCTGTCCAAGGGACTTTCAAGAGTCTTTTCCAACACCACAGTTCAAAAGCATCAATTATTCAGCCCTCAGCCTTCTTTATGGTCCAACTTTCACATCCATACATGACTACTAGAAAAACTATAGCTTTGACTCTATAGACCTTTGTAGGGCAAAGTAATGTCTCTGCTTTTTAATATGCTGCCTAGGTTTGTCATAGCTTTTCTTCCAAAGAGCAAGCATCTTTTAATTTCTTGGTTGCAGTTACCATCTGCAGTGACTTTGGAGCTCAAGAAAATAAAGTCTGTCACTGTTTCCACATTTTTCCTATCTATTTGCCATGAAATGATGGGACTGGATATCATGTCTTTGTTTTTTGAATGTTGAGTTTTAAGGCAGCTTTTTTACTCTCCTCTTTCACCTTCATCAAGAGTATCTTTAGTTCCTATTTGATTTCTGCCATAAGGGTGGTGTCATCTGCGTATCTGAGGTTATTGATATTTCTCCCTGCAATCTTGATTCCAGCTTGTGCTTCATCTAGCCCGACATTTGACATGATGTACTCTGCATATAAGTTAAGTAAGCAGAATGACAATGGAATTCTAGAAATTCTAGAAAATGCAAGAAATGGGTTCCTGGAGGAGGAATTATCAAAATTGCTGGGATATGGCAGATGTTTCCAGAATAAGTGAATCTACGTGAGAACTAACTTATACCTAGATACAGCCATTGTACACCAAATAATACATCTGAAAGCCATACTAGTATGTCAGTTCTTCTTTAGCAAGTTGTCACTCCTGAAGTAGTTTCTGTGTCTTTCACAGCTGAATTTTTCTGATATGAAGATGACTTAGTAGAAGGCAGAGTTTCTCAGTTCTGGCACTATTGATAATATGAGCCTGATAATTGTTATGGGATGTTTGCATGCACACTGTAGGATATTTATCAGCATCCCTGGCCTATAGTTACAAGTAGCGCTAGTTCTTCCCCCAGTTCAGTTCAGTTCAGTCGCTCAGTTGTGTCCGACTCTTTGCGACCCCATGGACTACAGCATGCCGGACTTCCCTGTCCATCATCAATTCCCAGCGCTTACTCAAACTCACGTCCATCATGTCAGTGATGCCATCCAACCATCTCATCCTCTGTCATCCCCTTCTCCTCCTGCCTTCAATCTTTCCCAGCATCAGGGTCTTTTCAGATGAGTTAGTTCTTCGCATCAGGTGGCCAAAGTACTGGACAGCATTAATGTGGGAAAAACCAAGGATAACTGATGGTGGTGAGGCCTGTGAGTGGGAGGAGAAGGGAGCAGAGTAGATCTGAAAGAGCTTTGTATTCTAAGTGAAGGTCACTAAGAGAAATCTCTCTGTGGAAGAGGCTAGTGGAATACTGGATCCAAGTGAGGTGTCTCTGTATCTATGTATGCATATTTCTCTTTTATGTAAAGTAGGTGAGCAAGTCTGAGAAAGACATCCTTGCATGATTGTGTGGGAGCTTTTTTGAACCTTAAGTTCTCTTATACTTCTGAGATGCTGAAAACTTTCTATGAGGTTTGATCCTGGAGATAGGACTGAAAATTCCCAAACTCAATAAATATTCTTGTCTGCTCCTTATGTGCGCAAACCTCCTGATCTCAATAACTTCAATGATTTCTCACTTAGGATCAACACAGAATATGCCATAATATGTGGTGATCTCCTTCTTCAAACTCATCCCATAAAAGAATCATAAAAGAACTCTTCCCATAGCTATGTATGAGGAATATACATATTTTTTTTTACCCCAAAGTGTAGGCTGGTGTCTATACTACTTTTCCTAACCCCACACATATGGTGGCCCAGAGGCATGTGTCCGTATTAATTAATCTGTATGTTTGTCACCTCTCTTTCCCATGCATGTGGCTTAGTGACCTTGGAGGCACTAGTTTAAATAATCCTCCAGCAAATATGTAAACATTTGTATTGGCAGGAGCAACAGTCACTGGTCTCTAAGGGTAATTTATGCCCTTTCCCTCAATGAGTCTGTTTCTCCTTTTCCTTGGCTTCTTCTGCCATTTTCCTGGTTAATACATCACCAGTCATCAAGGCTAAACTGGGCTGACTCTTTACCACTACAGTGTGTAGGGAAATTTTACTAAGGATTCCTCTTCTTGAAAAAAGATGTACTAAGTAACGTACCAAAAGCTGAAGCAAACAACAAGGCAGCAAAATACAAAAGGATCAAGGTTCACAGCAGATGCTATTGTAACACCCTTGGTGCTGACCTGAGAGTCTGTGCTAAGCAGAATTTCTAATGCTTCCATAAAGGAAATCGTGGTTAGTGAACAGGATGTTCTTTTTTGATAAAGGAACCCTGGAAACAGGCTGAGTTTTCCTTGAGTGTCCTGCTCAAGGGTGGCATTATTTGGGGGACATTTCTATTCTAGCTTCATGTGTTTGCCCCCACATTTTGGTTGTAGCATCGGCAACCTTTTTCTGTAAAAGGATAGCTAGTACATGCTTTAAGATTTGCAGGCAGTACGGAGTCTGTCACAGCTACTCTGCTCTTGACCACAAGCAACTCTAAACAGTATGTGAAGGAGTAAGCGCCGCTGTGTTGCAGTACAAGCTCATTTACTAAAACAGGCTACAGGCCAGCTTATTTCTGGGTCACAGTCTGTTGACCCTGCTTCAGAAGTTAGGGATGAAACCATTAAATGCCCCACATCCAGACTTGAAGGCTTCGTGCTGAAGAATTGATGCTTTCAAACTGTGGTGCTGGGGAAGACTCCTTGGACTGCAAGAGATCAAAGCAGTCAATCCTAAAGGAAATCAATGCTGAATATTCATGGGAAGGACAGGTGCTGAAGCTGAAGCTCTAATACTTTGGCCTCCTGATGCAAAGAGCCAACTCATTAGAAAGGACCCTGATGCTGGGATAGATGGAGGGCAGGAGGAGAAGGGGACAACAGAGGATGAGATGGTTGGATGGCATCACTGACTCAGTGGACATGAGTTTGTGCAAACTCTGGGAGACAGTGAAAGACAGGGAAGCCTGGCGTGCTGCAGTCCATGGGCTTGCAGAGTCTGACACAGCTGAGTGACTGAACAGCAACAAACATTCAGACCCGAAATTAAATGGTGTTCATTTTCAGTGATCAGGTATGGCTTGAAATATTGCCTTCTAATTTGTTGCCTTTTCTTCAAGCAATATTTTAGGTGGAAAAGAAGAAGAGAGGGGTTGAGGATTTAGAGCCAGAATACTGGAGTGACAGGGAGCAGGGCAGGAAAAAGGAAATTCTGACAGAAAGAGATCATTTTACCAAAGAAGGAGCAGTGACAACATATTGGAAAGGAATATTTAGATCTGGGACCAGAGTTCTAGCCTTCATTCAGCCACTAGCTTTTTGCCTTTTTTTTTTTTTTTTTTTTTCCTTAACTTTAATATCCTCATGAGTAAAATTAATAGCCACAGAAAAAATTTGGTGAGATGCAGAGGTTGACATGATCTTTGATTCACATAATAGAGTTTTGTTAAAGCGCCAACATAAATAAATTATATCTCTGTCAGAATCCACATTTCCATGCAAATTTTAAAATTATTTGTTCTAGCTCTGTGAAAAAAATGCCATTGATATTTTGATAGAGATTGCACTGAATCTGCAGATTGCCTTGGGTGATTTGATCATTGTAACACTAATGATGTTCCGAATCCAAGAACACGGAATATCTTTCCATCTGTTTGTATCATCTTTCTTTCATTAGTGTCATAGTTTTCTGAATATAGGTCTTTTACGCCTTTAGATAAGTTTATTCCTGGGTTTTGTTGTTTTTTTTTTTTTTTTGATGTGACGGTAAATAGAATTGTTCCTCTAATTTCTCTTCATGATAGTTCTTTGTTAGTGCATAGAGATGCAACAGATCTCTGCATATAAATTTTGTATCTTGCAACTTCATTGATGAGCTCTAGTAGTTTACTGGTGGTGTCGATGTCCAGATTGATCAGGAGGCCTACCTGCCTGAGGAAATAGACGGTGGTGTTGAGATCTATAATGGGGACCGCAAGATCAAGGTGTCCAACACACTCGAAAGTCGGCTGGACCTCATGGCCCAGCAGATGATGCCCGAAGTGTGGGGAGATTTGTTTGGTGCAAATACCAACAGGAAGTTTTTGGACGAAGCCAGCCGGAGGTGTGTGACGTGGACTCTCCTGACACTGGAAGAAACGAGATGGCCTGATAGCTTCCTCTCTGCTGTCCTCTGCTCTTGTTTGTCAGTGGATGCTCTTCTGTAGCTAACGTTCTCCGACTGATGGGTAATGATGGGAGTCTCAGTTAGTACGATAGGAAACTTTCCTCTAGCTTGTCTCAAGGTAGCACAGCTTCCCGCCATTCTGTAGCTCGCAGTTGCAGGGCCAGGTGTGGGTGCATGCGTGTCCCGCACCTCCTGCTGTCCTGGGCTCCACCGTCCAGCCCACAGGCGGTGGGGTGGTAGACTCAGTCCTCCAGTGCATGTGGGCCTCATTCCTTCTAGCAGCAGCAGCAGCTTCTCACCTGCCTATTTGGACCTAGAAGTGTCTGTAAATGTGATTTTAAGGTCAATTCCATGAATCTGCTCTATTTATTAAAACACAATGTGGAGGTTAAGAAAAAAAAAGAAGATCACATGGCTTATATTCTTCAATTTGTTAATGTGGTGTATCACATTAATTGATTTGATTTGAGGATACTGAAAATCCTTAGTCCCTGGGATAAGTGCCACTTGATCATGGTGTATTATCTTTTTAATGTATTGTTGGATTGTTAGTTGGCATGTTGTTGCATCTATGTTCATAAGTGATATTTTACCTGTAATTTTCTTTTTTGTGATAGATTTCTCTGGTTTTGGTATCAGGCCTGTAGTTTTCTTTTTTTGTGATAACTTTGTCTAGTTTGAGCCTCACAGAATGTGTTCAGAAGTGTTCCATCCTCTACAATATTTGGGAATAGTTTGAGAAGGAAAGGTGTTAACTCCTCTCTAAACATTTGGCAGAATTCACCTGTGAAGCCATCTGTTCCTGGCCTTTTCTTCTTGGGAGTGTTATAATTACTGATTCAATTTTTTTTTTTTTTTTTTACTGGTAATAGTCTGTTCTTATTTTCTATTTCTTCCTGGTTCAATCTTTGGAGATTGTCTCTTTCTAAGAATTTGTTCATTTCTTCTAGGTTGCCCATAGTTGTTCATAGTAATCTGTTAAGGTCCTTTGTATTTCTGTGATGCTGCTGTAACTTCTTTTTTGTTTTTGATTTTATTGATTTGTGCTCTCTCCCTTCTTTTCTGGGTAAACGTTTATCTATTTTTTTTTTTTTTTACCTTTCAAAGAACAGCTTTTACTTTCATTGATCTGATCTCTTCTGCTGTTTCCTTTTTAGTCTGTATTTCATTTATTTCTGCTCTAATCTTTATGATTTCTTTCCTTCTACTAACTTTGGGTTTTGTTCTTTCCCTCATTCTTCTGGGTGTAAAGTTAGGTTGTTTGAGGTTTTTCTTGTTCCTGAGGTAAGTTTTTTTTTTTCCCATTTATTTTTATTAGTTGGAGGCTAATTACTTCACAACATTTCAGTGGGTTTTGTCATACATTGACATGAATCAGCCATGAAGTTACATGTATTCCCCATCCCAATCCCCCCTCCCACCTCCCTCTCCACCCGATTCCTCTGGGTCTTCCCAGTGCACCAGGCCCAAGCACTTGTCTCATGCATCCAGCCTGGGCTGGTGATCTGTTTCACCCTAGATAATATACATGTTTCGATGCTGTTCTCTGGAAACATCCCACCCTCGCCTTCTCCCACAGAGTCCAAAATTCTGTTCTGTATCTCTGAGGTAAGTTTTTATAGCTATAAACATCCCCTTTAGAACTGTTTTTGCTACATACCATAGGTTTTGGGTCATTGTATTTTTGTTAAGAGTAACAGAACTTCCATTTGCAGCCGCATCTACCCTCCACCCTACAAGATTAGCTGGTAAAGCAGACCTAATAAAAGGACAATTCAATTTTATCACAGAAATGTTCAGGTATGTAACCTGAGACCCACAGCACCAGTACAGCATGTGCAAATGCCACTATAAAATAATTTGCAGACTTAACCACTTGTGAGAATTATGATCTGGGGAGGCATTTATGGAGAGAGAACATCCTATTGGATTAGAAGGAAAGGAGATTAGGAAGAGAAACAGAGATGGATGGAGGTAAAAGTGAAGCTGAAGGTCAAAATAAAGCAACAAAAATAGGAAATAATCAGAAACAAGGAAAACATAGTATCCAACCCAAGTCAATTTTTTGATTAAGGCAGTTTTCTGTCAAATATGTTCATATCTCAAGAATGCTGAGCCCATAGGTAGGAAGTCAGGAAAACTTGTTTTTTGGTGATTTGTCTTAAGCTCCATCATCCCAAATCCCTTTAATATACATACCTTGCTTTATGGGATACAGTTCCTATCAAAGTAAATTGATACCCAATGAGATCCACTACTTAATTCAGAAATATTTTCTGATTCTGGTTTTAGAAACTACACTTTGGGGGATTAGGAAAAGGAAAGTCGTAGGCATCTTGAAGTCCACTCTAGGAGGAAGACATAGGTCCTTGGACGTTGGAGTGAGCAATCATTCACAAGTGTTGTAACTTTCAGGACTCTTGGTCAGCTGTCACTTTCCTACTTCATCCTTGGGGAGTGACAGTCATCAGGCAAGCCATTTAGCAATCTTAGAAGAGAAGACAGGCTCACACAGGACAAGTCATCTCAAGCTAACCCCATTTTCTTTGGGTGGGCTCATTAGGTTGAGGACTTTAGAGAAAATCTGGAACCTTGCATGTCTTGTTTTCAGCAAAGTACTTGACAGTATTTCTATGGTATTTTTGCACTTTCTGTGGTATTTTTTTTACAAGTTGATACACGCTCTTGCTGCTATACTCCAAGGTGTATTTCCAGCTGATTAACTACTTTTCTCCAAAGAGTTGTCTCAGTGCCCACACAAAATGTTCAAGAAGTTGCTGAGCCCTGATTTGACATCCTGAAAGCTAAATAGCTGATTTGCTAATGAACCAGAGCTGAGAAGAATCAACACCACAGATGACCAAGTCAAGGAACCAAAGATGTAACATCCAATGTAAAAATCTCCCTAGTTTATCCAAGTAGTTCTCCAATCATTTTACTCTCTTAAGTGCCACTACCAGACTCGACTCTGACCCACAGTTTGATATAATACTATTATTCCTAGACAAACAGAATTCAAGCAGATCAAAGCTAATGACAGAGTATCAAGTAACATTGGCCAATTACCCCCTTAGGCTCTTATTTCCTCTCTGCTCAAGGATCTTGGCTGTCACCATTTCCTTGTGACCAAGTCCTCATTTGATACATCATCTCCAATAAATGGGTTTCTCTTGTTTTTGTGTCATTACCCACTTAGTATCCTAACTCCTTAGGAAAGTGTTCAGTTTTAGTCTGAAGCCAGATTTTCACCCCCGAGCCCAACTTACTGCCTTCTCCCCATCCCTCTGAGCTGGCACTCATCTTCTTGGGGGTTTGGGTGATGAATCTATTTCTCTGACCTTGCCTGTGTATACTCAGTCCCACCAAAGCTGTCCCGATTCACCTCTTGAGGTGCAAAGCCTGAGAGGGAAAGAGGAAACAAGAGCTGTAGAAACTAAGGTCAGTGTCTCCCCAAGCAAATCCTCTCAGCATCAGGGAACCAGGCTCAGAGGACAGGAACCCTGGCAGGGAGACGCCGGGTCCCATCCTGTCTGAGCTGACGAGGGCTCTGGGCGCCTCTGCTGTGTGGTCCTTTGTCTCCTGGAGCAGGTGGGGCCCGGCAACAGGTGGGACATTTCTGTCTTTGGACTTCTAGCTTTGCTCATTGAGTTGCCTTAGGAGATTTTGTGGTTTATCACTCTGAATGTGGTTTATCACTCTCACCGGCCCTTTGGACAATGGAATTCCCCAAATCCCTAAACACCTGGAGACAGTGATGGGGAGTAAAGGAATCCTAAAGTTTAAATAACATCTGAGACATAACTCTATATAGTGGTACATACAAAATGCTGCAAAATCGCCAGAGCTCCGGTTTTTCTAATCAAAAGCCTCATCTATATTGAGAAATCAGTCTGAGATGGAAGGGCCTGGGGTTAATCCGGGCCTTCTGATTGCAGGCACCTAGGACCTCTTACTGCCTTCCGGGTTTGGTCCAGGAAAGAAGAACTGAGTTTTCCTTTGGTCACAAGGGAGACCATCCTGAAATTCAGAGAGAAGAGAGAGGGTTGAGAGAAAGCCCTGGATGGGAGAGGGTTAAGAGAGAGTCCGGGTTTGTTCACAACACAGGAGAACGTGGTTTGCAGAGGCTGTGAGTCAGTGCTGAAAGGTGAGTGGTTAAACACACACTATTGACTTTGGGTTGATCTGCAGGTGTTTTTGCCCCAGTAAAGAGCCTGGACTGCCAGATTTGGTGCCTGTGAGCCTGCCTAGCAGGAGCAGAAAGGAGAGGGGTGTGAGGTGGGGTGGGGGGAGCCCTCAGGCAGGTGTGGGTGCAGGCCCAGAGAGGAACAGGAGAGTGGTGTTCTGTGAGCCTCAGGAGCTCAAATGGTGAGCCTGGCAGCCAGAGTTTTCCTGGGGATCTTGAAGAGATAGTCATCACCTAGTAACACCTACTTATGAGGCAGAAGGGGACCTGGAGCCCCATCTGACACTCCAGAGTCAGGGAGTTACAGTTAAAAGGGCTTTATTTGTACCCCTCTGCTGGGTGTTCCCCCTCTTTCCTGGAACAACAGAACTGGGAGCAATGACAGGAGATCACACTTCAGGGTCTGATAAAACAGTTTCATTAAAATATCAGCAACAACCTTTCTTCTGGACTCAGCCTCTGACTTTCATCTCTGTCAACAGTGATGCCTGGAACCTAGAATTGTCAACACATGAAAACAGGTTGATACCAAAAACCTAGAGATAGAAGAGACAGCCATCCAAGAGATGGACCTAAATATAACTTTTCACTTTGTTTTGACTGAAGGGTCCTGTTTCATAATAAGTTAAGAAATTTAGACTTGCGCTGACTCATTTGTCCATGAGCAGATCTAAATTTCTTAACTTATTATGAGCTACTTTTAAAATCTGTTGAAAGTTATAAACACTAGAAAATACAAGAACACACACCTGTAAGCTCAATATTGAGTATTCAGAGTGACTACCTTTGACTTAGGGATTGAGAATTCAGGGTCCTCTGGACCTTCCTCACTCCCACCCCAGCAAAACATCTACACCATCTTCCTTTAAAGCAACAATAAGGTGACATCTAATCATTTTTGAAATTTAATAAGTAATACCTTCACATCATGGTATTGTGTTTGACGTTTGTCAATTGTTGTCTGTATTACTTTCAAAGACCTAATGCTTAAACGTTTGTGATCCATATAATAATAGAAATAGTAAATGTAAATATTTTAAGTTAGATGAGACTTCAAAGGATAAATAGGTAAGTAGCATTAGCTTATTAGGTGAAAGGTGCAGACTGTCCCATCTGGTTGTAATCTGGATTTTCATTTAGAAAACCAGTGGCCTTTGGTCCACCTGCAGGAGTTAACATGTACATTGACTTTTGTATTTTTGTCAATAAGAAAGGAGATTTCTTTTCAAGGTCAGAGCCAGCAACAGCTAGCGGCCAGGTGAGTAGAATGGAAGGTAAACCATGGTCTTTGTCAGCCTCACAAACCTAAGGAGCTAGTTTTGAGCACCAGTAAAGAGAGAGATGAAATTTGATGACACTGAAATCTTCATGGGACTCTGTGCTCAGGTAACTAAATTCGACAGGATAGGGATCACGAGATTTTTCCTTCCATTCCACTCTGCCAAAGCACACAGCTCAGTCCCACCTACCCCGTCACCTTTTTAGAGAAGTGGTGAAAAGAGACAGCTCTGTCAGGAGAAATCCTGCTATTGTGAAAGTCACAGAAAGCAGAGGCCGGGGTGGAGGTTTTGTTTCTAGAATGGGAGGAGGGTTTAACTTTTAAAACATGCTAATACATGTCTCTTCCCACTAATATACAAACTCTAGGAAACTGTCCAAACATGAGAAGCAGTTTAAATATCAGACAACCAAAAATATGGCCAATGTCCAAACACACATCCTGATATTGTTTCAGCCTGTTTCTTATTTGCTCTAAATTTTCTCCAGTCTTCTGCCTTATCACCAGAGTCCTATGACTCTTCACCTTTTTGTGGATAAAATGGGCTAAAATTACTGTATTTTCTTCCCTTGTTTACTTTCTCACTGTAATTAAACCCTGGTACTGCCCAGACATCCCAGCATCAGCCCCCCATTCTCTCTGCAGAGGCTTCTCCTTCCCTGATTTAACTGGACCTATCAGAATAAAAGCACAAAGAAGCTATTTCTTTGACCCCTTCATTCCTTTGGGCAATTCTTGATAGACAATGGAAAAAACAGTGCTTTCAAACTCTCCTGTGAAAAACAGAAAACAATAAACAGAACCGACATACCTCATGCGAGGCATGTTTCTTTCCATCACTTTTCTTCTGGTATCTGGATGATTTGCACCTGATTTTTCAAGAGTATGTGCATGAAATGCTAATGTAAGTAATTCATTTGAAATCTACTTTTTAAGAAGGGGACTTCCCTTGTGGCTCAGCTGGTAAAGAATCCGCCTGCAATGCAGGACACCTGGGTTCGATCCCTGGGTTGGGAAGATCCCCTGGGGAAGGGAAAGGGGAAAGGCCCCCCCCCAACTCCAGTATTCTGGCCTGGAGAATTCCATGGACTGTATAGTCCATGGGGTCGCAAAGAGTCAGACATGACTGAGCAAACTTCATTCATCATTTTTTAAGAATGGTTACTTCTTCGTATGGTCAGAATCACTAACATACGTAGCCTCCTGTCAGTTTCATTTTTGACTCTTCTTTCCATCTATCCTTTCTTCTCCCTTCCTTCTTCCCTTCCCTCTTTTCTTTGAAAAGCTTCACATGCTAGTCGTGTGATATAATCAGGTCGGTACACGGGATGTCGGATGCATGAGAGCCACCAGCCAATGAGCATCTAGCACTGCCCCTGGTTCTTAGTGTGTTAGTCGCTCAGTCCTGGCCAACTCTCCGTGACCCCGTGGACCGTGGCCCACCAGGCTCCTCTGTCCATGGAATTCTCAAGCCAAGAATATGGGAGTGGGCAGCCATTCCTTTCTCCAGGGGATTTTCCCAACCCAGGGACTGAACCTAGGTCTCCCGCATTGCAGGCAGATTCTTTACCATCTGAACCACCCCAGAGAAGTGGATGTATAAGAGCCATCTGCAATAAACATCTAGGGCTGCCCCTGGTTAGGATCATACAATTTTAAAACTGGACAGAGACTTGCCATGTTGCTTTGGTGGTGTTCGACTCTGTGCGACCCCATAGACAGCAGCCCACCAGACTCCCCCGTCCCTGGGATTCTCCAGGCAAGAACACTGGAGTGGGTTGCCATTTCCTTCTCCAATGCATTAAAGTGAAAAGGGAAAGTGAAGTCACTCAGTCGTGTCTGACTCCTAGCGACCCCATGAACTGCAGCCTACCAGGCTCCTCCGTCCGTGGGATTTTCCAGGCAAGAGTACTGGAGTGGGTTGCCATAGACATTATTTATTACAGCCCATTGTTTTGTAGATGAAAAAATGGGAAGCCATGTTCAGGACGGTATTTAACTGTATTAATGCTGATCACATTTCTAACACCTGTATAATATATATTTTATGTTTCTGGTCTAGGGTAATCTGTAAATTTCTTTTTGCCATCAGAAGATAAACATCATGAGAGGAGAATATTGTCTTACTCTGGCTTTGCACTAAGCAACGATTCAACGAGTGCCAACAAAGAAAGCTTGCATGAGTTTCCGGGACAGAGGTCATTTCTGTTTTGTTCACTATTATGTTTCTAGTGCTTGTTCTGTGCTCAGTGAAAATCAAATGAACCACTGGGTCTGTCTCTGAAGGCCTTTCACTAGTAGCTGACAGTTGCTATACGTTGTGCCCTTGTGCGTCTGTGTGTGGGAAACCTCCATGGCGCGTGGTGCCCTGGTCTTCCTCAGGGTCCTTGCTGACAGATATTACCCCGGGGCTGCGGGGAGGGAGTCCCAGGAGCGCGGAGATCTGAGAACTGCACCTTTATGACCACTAGGAGGCGCTGCAGCCCCCCATGGAAACCCAGAGGCTGTTGGAGGAGGGCAAGGACCCTGAGAAAGAAAAAAGGGAGGGAGGTTCTTAAAGGAGCAGGAAATGGCAACCTGCTCCTGCATTCCTGCCTGGAAAATTCCATGAACAGAACAGCCTGGCGGGCTACAGTCCTGGGAGTGGCAAAGAGTCGGACACGGCTGAACACACACAGTACAGGTTCTCAACGCGGATGATTCCACGGCCTGGGAACAGTTTTCGCTGTCACAACAGGGGTGGGGAGTGCTACAGGCAGGCAAGGCATAGAGAGCAGGGATGCTGCTAAACTCCCTACAGCCCCACAACCAAGAATTATCCTTGCAGTATGTCAATAGCACGGAGGCTGAGAAACACCAGGCCGGGTACTGAGCTTTAATGCATGCTTTGGGTGCTCCAGCCGTGTTGCAACCCCAGGGACTCTACCCCACCAGGCTCCTCCATCCATGGGATTTCCCAGGCAAGAACATCGGAGTGGGTTGCTATTTCCCACTCTGGGGGTTGGAGGTGGGGAGGTGGCAGTGGATCTTCCTGACCCAGGGATTGAACCTGTGTCTCCGGCAACTCCTGCACTGGCAGACAGATTCTTTACCACTGAGCCACCTGGGAATCCCTATTGAGCTGTAAACTTTGCACCAAAAGGGAACGTGACCTATGGACAAAGCAAGGGCAGTAATATCATCCTGTTTAGATTTTCCCACCTTCGTGTTATTATTCTCCTCTCTAATCTCAAGCTCTGGTCACATTCTGACTTCTTATTTCCCTCCTGTTCTGCTCGTGGCTCCACCTCCCGAACAGAGACCATCACCCGGGAATAGGGCTTCCATTTATTCCTCTCAAAGACTCATTAGCAGAGTGTGCTCCTAACTAAGAGCAATGCATGATTGTTTGTGGTCTGCAGCCGGTTCCTGGGGAGACCTCAGAGTCAATTTCTTGATGGTAACTGAAATAATTCGCATAAACCACACATTCAGGGGAGCCAAGATGGGAATGGGGTTGTCCTGCATTATTGTGATGGAGAAGCAGAAGATCCAGAGAAGGGAAACCAGCCTGACTCTGAGAGAGAGACACAGCATGGGGTACCAATAAGGAGGTGGCCAGGACCTGGGGCAGGGAGAGAGGAGGGAGGCAGTTGCTGGCACAGAATGACCATCAGAGAAGCATCCTTGAGGCCACCTGCTCACCATACTCATAGTATCCCTAGGAATCACAAACCCCTTTGAAAGGAACAGAAACATCACTTTGCACAGAGCAAGTGCAACTGTGGAGAAGGAGGGTAGCAGGTTAGAGGAGGCCTGAGGATGAGGAAGTCATTCTGGGCTGTGACATCACAGGCCCAGCCCCTGGGAGGGCAGTGAGCATGGCAGCCTGGTCTTCTTACCACTGAGGACCAGCGTCCTGGGCCAGGGGTCCCCCATGGACTCCAGGCTCCTCTGCTGTGTGGCCCTCGGGCTCCTAGGAGTAGGTGAGTCCCGGGTCCAGGCGGCTGGATCCCTCTTTGAGTCTCTAAGTCCCTCCATCAAGCCTCCAAAGCCTGGCTATTTCCTGGGACTTATCTGAGTTCTGTTTCTTTCCTTCTCAGGTACCTCAGGCACAGGGGTTTTCCAGACTCCAAAATATCTCCTCACCCAGATGGGAACTAAGACGTCCCTAGAATGTGAACAAAAGCTGAACCATGATAGTATGTACTGGTATAAGCAGGACTCCAAGAAATTGCTGAAGGTTATGTTTAGCTACAATAATAAGGTACTCATTGCAAATGAAACGGTGCGAAGTCGTTTCTCACCGGACTCTCCCGACAAAGCTCATTTAAACCTTCACATCGACTCCCTGGAGCCAGGCGACTCTGCCGTGTATTTTTGTGCTAGCAGCTATGACACAGCCCTGCAGCGTCACTGCCTGCTCATGCACAAAGCCCCTGGCCTAGGCAGGAAACTGTGGGACTCTGCATTCACCCAACCCAAGGCTCCCTGAGAGTTTCAATCTGCAGGGCAGCCTGGAGCACACACACAGAAGCCGTACAGAATTCTACTTCTCAGCTGGAGCACAGAAGCAGAATTAAATTTTCTAGAATACTCAGGGCTCCACAAACAAGAAAGGACCCTGTCCCATGCCCTGAAGATCTTAACTGAAGAGAGAAGGCATTCCTTGCCTTCCTCTGCTGTACATATTGTAGATCACATTGTTTCAGACTGAAAACACACTATTCGCAGAGAATGCTTGATGAGCAAAAGCCGAAAGGAAGAGGAGGTGAAGATAATAGTTTCTAAGACCAAAAGGAAATTCATATTATCAGTGAGTTCACTGTTTAATGGAAAAAACATTTGGAGAAGCAGGAAAGTCCACGGTGGCAGGTGTACGGTCAGGCCACTTAAGATGGCTGTTCTCTTGTTCTCTGCACAGGCTCTGCTTGGCCAGGCCGTGCCTCATTCACATGACTCTCCAATCCTCCTAATTATAGTGCTTGGTTCTTGTAACTGATGCGCCCACCTGACATCAATTCCCCTATAAACGGTAGCCTCCTCCCTGAGTGGATAAGACTGCTGCCATGTCCTGCCTGTGAGCGATGGGTTGTTGTTCCAGCACCCTTTGTGTATGATCTCCTGTCCAGTAAACCACTGATGTCTCTGTCACTGTCTCTGGACTCATTCTTTGCTGTCCTGGACGACCACAGGGCTTGCAGGCCCGCCGGGTGCAGCCCAACAACAGGTGAACTAGAAAGGGTGAGGCAGAAGCACCGGCCGAGGTAGACTTTTTGTTGTCCACTGCAGACTTCTTTCCTCCAAGAAGGAGCACAGGGCTGTTCATTCCATTTCTGATTGTCATATTTGAAGCTTCCTGGAGATCAGGCAGTACCCAGATGATGTAGGATATTAGGGATGTGGAAAGGACTTTCACCACTAAAATCTCTTGGCAGGAGCTAGACAGTGGCCCTACCTTAAGCGAGATAACGCAATCAACATATTTTGGTATGGGAACGCTGTTAGCAGTATGCATCAGAAGGGAGATAGAGTCCGGGTGGGATGTACCATTAGAAGACTACTAAAATATTCTGCTTTAAAGATTATGAAGGGGATGCTGAGGGGTCTCGTGGATGATATAGAGGAGAGGCTCTGGTTTTATCCTGGCAGGTCTGATTGTGGCATTTGCTAGGAGCAAATACTCTTAGGGGCTTCCCAGGTGGTGTTAGTGGTGAAGAATCCACCTGCCAATGCAGGAGACCTCAGAGTCACGGGTTAGATCGCTGGGTTGGGAAGATCCCCTGGAGGAGGGCATGGCAACCCACTTCAGTCTTCTTGCCTGGAGAATCCCATGGACAGAGGAGCCTGGCGGGCTACAGTCCATGGGGTGGCAAAGAGTCAGACACGACTGAAGTGACTTAGCACACACACACACACACACACACACACACACGCACAATCCTCTTAGGGAGCCCTAGCATGCGGGCTTGTTATTACTAGTGCTTGGCCCTCCTGGGGTCTCTGTGGGACTCACAGCTTGTTCACCAATGTCTCTCTGTAACTGGGACTGGCCCCTGTCTTCCAGCTGAGTGTCTTCAAACAACAACAACATAGAGTGACTCTCCTTCGGTCATCTAAGCTAGTCCCAGGTTGGAAAGCTGGCTGGACAACAAATGGGCCTGGTTTGGCGTCTAACATGTCAGCCATGCACAGGGCTTTGGAGATCATTTCGGCTCAGTTCTTGTAACAGCTGAGGAAATATGCTACCATATTCATGAAGTGATTTAAATACTGAAATACTGGACACATTTCTCAAACTTCATGTAAGATACATTTGAGTCCCTAGTGGTTGTCTGTGACTAAGCAGAAGTGTGTGTGTGTGTGTTAGTTGTTCAATCATGTGCAACTCTTTGTGACCCCACAGATTGAAGCCCACCAGGCTCCCCTGTCCATGAATTCTCCAGGCCCAGAATACTGGAGTGGCTTATCATGCCCTTCTCCAGGGGATCTTTCCCATGCAGGGATCGAACCTGGGTCTCCTGCATTGAAGGCAGATTCTTTACCATCTGAGCCACCGGCATAATTACCCCGTCACAATAAAATTCCAGGGGTGAACCTGTTGATGTTTTGTGCTTGTTCCTAGTTGTTGTTCAGTGAGTATTCATTGAACAAATCAAGATGGTCTATAAGCTCTGAAAGTGAAAAGTGAAAGTGAAGTAGCTCAGTCGTGTCCGACTCTTTGCGACCCCATGGACTATAGCCTACCATGCTCCTCCATCCATGGGATTTTCCAGGCGAGAATACTGGAGTGGGTTGCCATTTCCTTCTCCAGGAGATCGTCCCGACCCAGGGATTGAACCCCGATCTCCCGCACTGTAGGCAACCGCTTTGCCGTCTGAGCCATCAGGGAAGATTATAAGCGCTACAGGGACCTGGGTAGTAGCTGCAGGCCTGCGTTTTGTTCACTCCTAGGAATCCAGACATAACCGATCTCTGTTGGGTAAAAATTGGAATGCCCTAGTTCCGTGGATGGATGGTACTGTTGCCAACTGTTTTGGTTGTTTCAGGTGCTTCTTTCGTCTTCGTGATTCCCTGGAGCCTTGTATCTATCACGGAAGCTCCTGGTCTGTGGAACCGGTGATCTGGGCTGCTGACGCTGTGGGGTGAGAGGCCTGCGATCTGGAGAATGTGCTGCTTTGGCCACAGGGAGGCGCTCTGGCTCCGCGGAAACGCCGAGGCTGGTGGGGGAGGGGCCGAGAGGGGCTGGTGCGGAAGGGAGCAGGGCGTTGGCCTTCCATACTTGTATAAGTTGGGTGATTTGTAGACTTCCCAAAGACATCGAAGTCATTTTCAAACTGAGATCCATTTGCCTTGTGTTGTTTTCTTGCGGCAACGTGTTTGCTTTAAGCCTAGTCAAGCCCTGTACCCTCAAAACCGGCACAAGTGAAAGTGAAAGTTGCTCAGTCCTGTCGGACTCTTTGTGACCCCATAGACTATACAGTCCATGGAATTCTCCAGGCCAGAATACTGGCGTGGGTATCCTTTCCCTTTTCCAGGGGATCGTCCCAACCCAGGGATCCAACCCAGGTCTCCCACGTTGCAGGCGGATTCTTTATCAGCTGAGCCACAAGGGAAGCCCCTTAACAGGCACAGAGAATGGCTTATCTCTTGTATGGTCCTCTCAGTACTCTTCCCAGGGTCTGGCTCCTGGCTGGCATCACAGCCGTGCCTTTTAATGATGGGCACTGGTCCAGAACAGGACTATGACCTTCCAGGTTTCCTCCCTCCACACATTTGGGCAAAGGAGCTCCAGGGAGCTTGTTTTCACTCAGTCGTGTCCGACTTTTTGCGACCCCATGGACTGCAGCATGCTGGACTTCCCTGTCTTTCACTATCTCCCGGAGTCTGTTTGAAATCATGTTCCGAGTCGGTGATGCCATCCAACCACCTCATCCTCTGTCATCCCCTTCTCCTCCCGCCTTCAGTCTCTCCCAGCATCAGGGTATTTTCCAATGAGTTAGATCTTCACATCAGGTGGTCAAAGTATTGGAGCTTAGACAGGAAGAGAAATGGTGTTTTGAGTGTTGTCCTGCCTGACTGAACAGGGAAGAAGGAGATGTCTTGAAGGGGGTATAGTCTGTCTGAGAGGGGCTCTTGGAAGGGAGCAGAACAGGGGGAGAATCTATATAATCAGGAGAGCAGCTAACAGCAAAAGAGCTCACTGTCAAAGGACTACCCCAGCCCAGCAGATTCAAATCTACCTGCTATCAGAATCTATATAAGGCATGAAAGGGGAAGAGGAAACATCCTTGGGGCTGAGAAACTGACAGGGACACTGATGTCAGAGACAAAACCGCCAACCAAGGCAGAGGAGGCCAGAGCCCACCCACCCCACCCCCAACACACACCCAGAACATCCACCTTGACCCTGACCCCACCATGGACTTCGGGCAGCTCTGTGGTGTGGTCCTCTGTCTCCTGGGCATAGGTGAGTCTTGAGTTCACACAGGCTGCCCCCGGACCCCGAACCATTTCCCTGTGGCTGCAGCAACACCTTCCCCTCTGGCCTTTGTCTGAATTCTGTCCTTTTCTCCCAGCCATCTCTGCAGACCCTGGGATCACTCAGATACCAAAATACCTAGTCATGGGAATGATGGACAAGAAATCTTTGAAATGTGAACAACATCTAGGACATGATGCTATGTACTGGTATAAACAGAGTGCCCAGAAGCCGCCAGAGCTCATGTTCATCTACGACTACAAGGAACTCGCTGAAAATGCGAGTGTTCCAAGTCGCTTCCAGCCTAGATGCCCAGAGAGCTCCCAGTGCCTCCTGGACCTGAACGCCCTGAAACCACAGGACTCTGCCGTGTATCTCTGCGCCAGCAGTAGAGACACAGCCCTGCAGAGTCGATTCTTTCCTGTGCACAAACCTCCAGGCTGCAGGCAGGAAGCCGTGGGGCCATCCAAGTCTTGGTTTAGCATTTCCCATCAGACCACAGCCCTGCCTGTGGGGTCACGTGGCATGGCAGTGGAGAGTTTCTTCACAGACATCAACAGTGTGTGCCGGGCTCGTCCTGGGAAAGACTGTGCCAAGCCAATCAAGTTTAAGCAGGTTCTTAATCTGCTTTTCCCAATTGCTTTGATCCTCTGGGAACACTTTCATGAGACCCTTGACCCTCTGACCACAGCAGTCCTACTCATCTTCCTTTTAAAAAGTGCCTTTTTCTCTGACTTCCCCTTCCATCCAAACTAGACCCTGGATCTCAGCCCAGATCCCAGCTCCAAATATGCTCAGACCTTCTTCAAAGCACCTCATTCTCTCTCCAGGGTCTCTGTCTGTTCCTGCCCTTGAGGGCCACGGATCCCTGATCCTGCTGGGATCGCTGTTCTACAGTTCACCCTCCTGGCTGCTCATTCAAGGGCTCAGCCCTTCACTGGCTTCTCTTCCACTCCAGCCTTAACCCTTCAGGCTTGATTCCTTTTTTCTTCCGTCTCTTCAGATCTTCACATCCTGCCATATCAGCCATAGAGTCTGATGTCCTTGGATCATTGCTCACAACAGCCAGTGAGAAGCGGCGGCCTCCTGCGTTTCAGAGCAGGACTTTGAGTTCGGGGTTGTCCTTGCTGAACCTCATATCTTCCAGCCCCGGGGTTGCACACACCCGCAGCTCAGGGCTGGCAGAGAGCCCTGCGTCCTGGAGGGTGAGCTGTCTGCCATCTACACAAAGGCTCCCTTCTCTCTCCTGCAGAGGGTCCTCCAGGGATGGGGACCCCTGACAGAGCCCCGAACCATAACACCTCTGGCCAAGTCGATCCACACAGTGATTCTATTCTATGTCTTTAGAGTGTGCGGATTTTTTTTTTTTTAAGTTGAGTGTGACAATGCCCTGGCAAATGGTTAAAAGTTAAACACATCCCCATCTAGTATTTTAATGCCTTGCTTATTGTGAAATAAACAAGCCTGCTGTAAAGTGGATGGTTGGGCTTAAGGTTTCACAGATATCCTCTAAACAAACACCAGCACCCCTGGGATCCTCTAAACAAATGCCAGCATCCCAGGACTCAGGCCCTACATGGGCCCAGAGGATAAGAAGGATGCTGCTGCCCTATTGGGGGAGGGGGTGCATGGCTGGGAGCTCAGCAGGTGCCTGGCTTCTGTGCCTCTCCTTTTCAAGAACCCCTGCAGCCAAGGCTGTGGTCACCCACGGCTGAGCAGCACGGAGCTTTGGGAATCAGAGAAGGACTCCCAAGCAAAGGTCCCAGGGCTGGAGTCCCCGCAAAGGACAACGAGAGACCCAGGCTTTGGGAAGCAGGTGTGAGAAATGTGTCCTCTGTCTTCACCAGTTCTCTTATCCTATAATCCAGCTCATCTGTTCTCTGATTTGTCCTGTTCCCACTCAAGGCTAGACCCTGAGCCCCACCATGATCAAAGTCCCACATCTGCACAGGCCCTTGCTCTCAACCCCTAAGGAAGCCAACAGGCCCCTGCCTCTCTCAGCTGAGGGTCAGTGTGCTGGGCTGAGTGCTTACTTTCTCACCCACTGTCCCTCCCTTGCACTGAAATGTCCTTCTAGGTTTCCGGTCTCAACTTCTCACTGCATTTCTTCTCCACAGTGACACTTGTAGGGTTATTCTTTTTGTTTTGTTTCCGTTGGTCTCTTGATTCCCCATGTTTTCATCATCAGGTTCAGAACTATGGCACACAGACTCCATGCCCCCAGACTGTGGCTCTGAATTGGCCGTTGGAGGGGAGTGGGTCCCACCTGTTTGTTGGGACCTTCACACCTGGCCTAGGTGTCCTGAAGCCTGTATTCTCCCAGGGTCCCTCTGCAGCTTAGGGGCTGGGAGTCTGCACCCCTCAGAACACACAAAGGCCAGTCCTAAGAGCATCACATGTCCACGGGCACTAAGGCTCCCTCATGTGGGGGCACTCCTGAATCTGTGGGTGCTGCCCAGGACTGTGATGTCATCCCAGGATCTCCTCCCTGGGGCTGCTAAGGACCAGATGCCCAACTGGGAGAGGCTTCAGCTCTGCCAGACCCCACCATGGACAGCAGGCTCTTGTGCTGGGCGACCCTTGGTCTCCTGGGAGTAAGTGCGTCCTGGGGGTGTGTGGGAAACTCCCATCCTGTTCCCTTGACCCAAAGCCAGTTACACACCTTTGTCTCATTCTCTTTCTGGCCCTGTGCCCTCCCACAGGACACTTGGTACCTGGTGTCAGCCAGAACCCTCGCTACCATATCACAGAGATGGGATGGGATGTGACCCTGAGGTGTGACCCCATGCCTGGTCATTTGTACCACTGTGGTACTGACAGACCCTGGGAAAGGGCATGGAGTTTCTGATGTCCATCTACAACAAAGAACTTTCAGAAAAGGCACACTTTTTGGAGGATCGCTTCTCAGCTGAGATGCCCAATGATGTGTAGCTCACTCTGAAGATGCAGCCCGCACAGCTGGGTGACTTAGCCATGTTCCTCTGTGCCAACAGCTCGCCCACAGCCTCGCAGAGATGCTTCCTGCCCTTTCACAAACTCCACAGCGTCTCCATGCCCTGCTCAAGGCTGGGGTGGGTGGGGGTGGGGGTCTGGGAGGCTGAAGCTGCTTTCCATTTGCACAGGTCAAAATCAGCTTTAATTTGCAGAAGAAGAAATGTCGCACAGGACATCTGGGACTGCGGTATTCAGGAAAGGCTCCCAGGTACCACAGAATGTGGCCGTGGCCCCCAGCAATGGGACCGACCTGGCCAGTGAGTGACCTGGGGAGCCTACAGAGCAACCTCTGTATTCTCTTATGCTCTCTGTTTGTGTTATTTCCTGTTTTGCAAAACATGCCTTCCTTCGGTCTTTGAGTGGAGACTGGCTTACTGGAGAGGAGAAGGGAGACTTGCAAGGGAATACCCAGGAACCTCCAACTGGGAACTTTCCAGAAGACAAAGGATCTCAACAGCAGAGCTGAGTACTGGTGGGAGAAGGATGTTCTGGGACAGAAGGCAGACAAGGCCGAAGCACCTCTGGACCCTGCCGGCCGGCATAGGGAGTTTCTTTGGCCCTGTGTATGTGACTTCATGAGCTTGCAGGGATCCAGGCCAACAAGAATGTCACCACAGAGGACAGGCTAGGCAAGAGCAAACACTCACAGAGCATCCCATGCCCAGAGCTGCTTGCTCTGAGCCTGATGGGTGAAGACAGTACTGACTTCTCAGAGGCCAAGACCTGAGGGTTCCTAAACAATGACCTGGAGAGATTGAAAATTTGTGGCTGTGCATCATGAGCTATGCTGGGATTCGTGACCTCTGGAGGAGAGGATTTTGATCCAGGGCCAGAGACAATGCTTGATTACTTGAAGATTTTGAGTAATAAAGTTTTATTAAAGTATAAAAGGGATAGAGGAAACTTCTGACATAGACATTAGAGGGGGCAGAAAGAGTGCCCCCCTTGCTAGTTTTTAGCAAGGAGTTATATATCTGCTGGGGCTTCCCTTGTGGCTTAGCTGGTAAAGAATCTGTCTGCAATGCAGGAGACCTGGGTTCGATCCGTAGATTGCGAAGATCCCTTAAAGAAGGGAAAGGCTACCCACTCCAGTATTCTGGCCTGGAGAATTCCATGGACTGTATAGTCCATGGGGTCGCAAAGAGTCCGACACGACTGGGTGACTTTCACTTTCCACTTTCCTTTTCTATATATCTGCTAGCAAGTTGCTAATCATATAAAGAATCACCTCAAAACTGTAAGAGTTGCATCAGGCCCCTCTCCCACAACATGCATTTTGAGATAGCATTGACACTAGGTGAGTCATCCCAGGCCATAAAACAATTGACATAAATCTCAAAGAAGGGCAGATTTCCAAGCAAATATATAGTTTCATTGACAGAGCTTAAGAGAACATTTCCATGAGTAAGAGGTACTGGTTTGTTGAGCCATTATTGGTTCAAGGTTTGAGTGTTAGGGGGAACCAGTTTGAAGAAAGGCAGATTCTAAGGCAAATGCAGAGTTCATTAACATATTTTAAGAAAAACATTTCCATAAGAGAAATGCACTGGTTAGCACCAGGTTTGAGAAAAGTTAAGTTCAAGCAGAAACAGGTGTTGTCGTGACACACAGAATTTAAAAGAAACCTTTTAATTTTGTATAGAGAAGGGGGAAAAAAAAGTCTGCCACTTGCAGTTCATTTCCTCCACTTGGGGACCCCTGGCCTTCTACCTGTTATCCTCTCAAGATGATGCAGAGAATGCTTCAGAAGGGAGAGACTGGATGTCCCACTAATCAGGCAGGTAGACCCCAAGTATTCAGTTGTGAAATAAATTGGTGTTGGTATGCTAGTGAATTGAGTATTTTGTATTGGTGGTGGTGGTTTAGTTACTAAGTCATATCCAACTCCTGCAATCCATGAACTGCAGCCCACAAGGCCCCTCTGTCCATGGGGTTCCCCAGGCAAGAATACTGGAGCGGGTTGCCGTTTCCTTCTCCAGGGGACCTTCCTGACCAGGGATCACACCTGCATCTCCTACATTGTGGGTGAATTCTTTACCACTGCACCACCAGGAAAGCCCTGTATTTTGTATTGGTTTCACACTTTTCTTTCTTTCTTTCTCCCTCCTCCCCTCCCTCTCTTCCTTCCTTCAAAAGATTCCTCACCCATTGATATGAAAAGTATGCCTAGTGGATCACAGGGTCACATATGATGAGGGGTCAACCAACTCTAAAGACCTCTCCTTCATGTTATAAATTACCAGTTCCTGTAGAAAAGGTATGCTGGGGCTACTAAGACAGAAACACCATAGAGAGAACATAC
Organism: Cervus canadensis; assembly: GCF_019320065.1. Lineage (NCBI taxonomy): Eukaryota > Metazoa > Chordata > Mammalia > Artiodactyla > Cervidae > Cervus > Cervus canadensis. Next base: position 99,916,432 of record NC_057388.1, read on the forward strand.
GAAATGAGGAGATGCATAATCTCATATGTCTAGGGGAATGAAAGTGGTGCTGTTAATAATTACCCTTGAACATCAAAGTGAGACATACATATATTCCACCTGTGTTCCACACCTGGGCTTCATCTTAGAGTCCTGAGCAGGAAGCAGCTTCAGGCTTGTGAAGACAGCTGTGAGGAATAAGAGAAATGTCAGCTAAGAGTGGTGGTCATGGTGAAGAAGGAATTCATAGGGCCTGGACTCCATCTCAGGCCTGTCCCTGCTGGTCGTGCGCGACCACCTCTCCAGTGGACTCAACTCTGTGCTTAGCACCTGTGGGAATTACAATGGAAGGATAAGACCCCCTCTGGGCAGGGGAATCTTGAAGATCACATCCAGGTTACTCATTGCCTAAGAGAAAACAGACACTAATCACCCCTGCCTCCGGACAGTATCTATCTGAACATAACCACAGGCTTATTGGTTATTAACTGGTTGGAATGTAACCTCAGGCTTATTGATTATTAACTGTTTGAACACATAACACGTGAATGATGGGGTTATTGTGATTGTATTTACTCTTCCTTTGTAAGCCTCAAGGGATTTGGGCTGGTGGGTTTGGACAGGTACACATGGGGTATAAAAGATTTTCACAAATGCTGGTCGGGGTCCTCGGCTAAGAGGAGACTCTGCCTTGGGCCCGCCGGTGTAATAATCTGCACTCCACTACCTGCATTGTCCTTCTGAGTGAGTTTGTTTCCCGGAAAGCACGGCTATAACAATGGCAGCTTCTGGGGCTTTGCTGGGGGATTTTCCTGACTGGATGACCCTGAATAAAGGAGCACTGACCTCGCTTCCCTGAGGGGCCACTAAGGGCTGAGCCCACCACAGAGCCCTACACTTGTAATTACAAAAGTAAAGAACAGGATAGTGCTAAATTGTGGCAAGCGGCCCCAGTAGCAACCTAGAGTGGTGGGTTGGGGAGGAAGGTGGGAGGGATGTTCAAGTAGGAGGGGACATGAGTGAACCTATGGCTGATTCATGTTGATGTTTAGTAGAAACCAATACAATACTGTAAAGCAGTTATGCTTCAATCAAAAATTTTAAAAATTCACAACCTAAAAGTTGAGAGTTATGTTTTATTCAGGGGGGAATTTTTAGGACTTCAAGCCAGGGAGGCAGCATCTCAAGTAACTCTGAGAGAACTGCACCAAGGAGTGTGGGGAGGGGCCAGGTTATATAGAAGTTATGCAACAAAGTTTTGCAACAAGGGAAGGTGGTCTGAATATAAAAAGATTACAGTCAATTGAAAAGAAAACCAGCCATCCCAAGTGAAGGAATTTACTGCTTTTCTAACCGTGGGGAGACTAGAGAGACTAGTATAAGAGACTAGAGTTCTCTTCAAGAAAATTAGAGATACCAAGGGAACATTTCATGCAAAGATGGCCTCCATAAAGGACAGAAATGGTATGGACCTAACAGAAGCAGAAGATATTAAGAAGAGGTGGCAAGAATACACAGAATAACTGAACAAAAAAGATTTTCATGACCCAAATAATCACGATGGTGTGGTCACTCACCTAGAGCCAGACATCCTGGAATGTGAAGTCAATTGGACCTTTGGAAGCATCACTACAAACAAAGTTAGTGGAGGTGATGGAATTCTATGCATTTTGTCAAATAGATATACTCGAGCAACATCCCTTCAATCAAGATACAGATGTGTTATCACCTCTTGTGTGTTTTGTCTCCTTCCAGCTAATACCCCCTTCCTCATTGGTAACTAGTATTCTGATATCCATCACACTTTTTTGCAACTAGCATCATTCATGTAACATAGTTCTTGTGTTATTCATCCTTATTGTTCTGTTATTGGTAGTTTATTCTTTTATATTGTGTATATTTTTTATTGCATGCCCCCACCACAATTCCTATATTCATTTACATGCTGATGAACACTTATATTGTTCTAGATTTTGGCTGTTGTGTATAAAGCTGCAATAAGCAGTGTTCTGATTATAAGGCTTTTGTGTGGACATACACTTTCATTTTTCTTGGGTAAATACCTAGGAGTGGGCTTGCTGGGTTGTATGATAAGTACTTATTTCACTTTATAAAAGTGGGTATACTATTTTCCCAAGTGGTGATACCATTTAGCTTCTCACCAGGAAGGTGAGTTCTAGTTGCTTCAGTTTGTGCTGGAAAAGAAGTAGAATGGGGCATGGGGGCCGGGGGGGGGGGGGGGGATGGGGAGTGAAGTAAACATGGTGATTTAAAGGAGTTGTGACTAGCACTACAACCAGCTGGGAAATACCACACAGGAAACCTGGAGCGCTCCAGAGAAGATGGAGGTAAAATAAAAAATCCAGAAATTACTGGAAAGCTTCCTGCCCCAGATGACAATGTAAACACTTCCAGCTTTTTAGCAGGAGGCACTGTGGAGGCTTTCCTTGGTTGTTTGACATTGTAGTTGTGCTAAATCCATGGCTTAAGCCCAGCTGCTTTCACTGATGACCGTGTGCTTAGCAAGACCTCATGTTACCCTGTCCCGTCCACTTCACAGTCAACTGATGGTTAGGTCCTTGCTCTTTCCAGGTTTTGAGGAGGATGAAGTCTTCGAGATGAATATGGTGCAAGGGCACTTCAGGTGAGTAGACAGACCTATTGGAAGCAAACTTAAAAGCAAAGTTGGCATAGTGGCTATGCTGCTGCTGCTAAGTCGCTTCAGTCGTGTCCGACTCTGTGAGACCCCATAGACAGCAGCCCACCAGGCTCCGCCGTCCCTGAGATTCTCCAGGCAAGAATACTGGAGTGGGTTGCCATTTCCTTCTCCAGTGCATAAACGTGAAAAGTGAAAGTGAAGTCGCTCAGTCGCGTCTGACTCTTCGCAACCCCATGGACTGCAGCCCACCAGGCTCCTCCGTCCATGGGATTTTCCAGGCAAGAGTACTGGAGTGGGTTGCCATTGTCTTCTCTGATAGTGACTATAATTTTGACATAATTAACAGTGTGGTGGTGGTTTAGTCGCTAAGTCATGTCCGACTCTTCTGACCCCATGGACTGTAGCCCGCCAGGCTCCTCTGCCCATGGGATTTCTCAGGCAAGAATACTGGAGTGGGTTGCCCTTTCCTTCTCCAGGGGATCTTCCCAACCCAGGGATCAAATCCACGTCTCCTACATTACAGGCAGATTCTTTGCTTCTGAGCCACCGGTTGTTCCTTTAAAGCAGCTGTCCCCAACGTTCTTGGCACCAAGAATCAGTTTCACGGAAGACAATTTTTCCACAGATGGAGGGTGGGAGGATGGTTTCAGGATGATTCAAGTGCACTTCATTTATTGTGCACTTTATTCCTATTGTTATTACATCAGCTCCAATCAGATCATCAGGCACTAGATAGCAGAGGTGGGGGATCCCCGCCTTATAGCACCACCCAAATCTCCATTAGAATCTACGAAACTCACTGGATTTCGATAATTTTCTTGAGGAAATCAAAGAAGTCTTAGCTTTTTGGCCAGGTAACGTGACAGAGTTAGGGAAGACCAGGGGGATGCAGATTTCACGGGCATGGTCAGAATCCCCTGAAAAGGATTTGATTTTTCATAGTTCTTGGAATTTATAAGCTCTGGGAAATTTCACTTAATTTTCAAAGGAGAGCTTCACAGATCTTATCTGAATTATTAGCTGAAATCTTGTTTTGGGGGAAAATAGGGGGAAAAGTCCCTTGATGATAGGAGTCATTATTTCAGGAAAAGATGGATATATACTAGTTTCTACTGGAACAAAAACTTAGTGTTTACATGAAATATTGGCTTCTCTTAGAGAGTTTGATAACTTGAACATCCTTCTCCATAATACAACATTTTGAAATGCTAATGTAAAATATGCTAGGTGGGCTGCAGGTTAAGAATTCCTATTAATTAGCCTTACATTTTCTTATGTGTTAACATCTTCTATATTCTTGTTTATATTGCAGATCTTTATGTAGTATATTTGTTATGCTTGTTTTAAATTGTTAGGTCATTGCATTCAATAACTCATTTTCTGGGGCTACATATTGTACAGTTAGTTTTGTTTTTTCTGGTCCTTTAGTGGTATCTCATACCCAGCTATTGATTTCTGTGATAAAAATGCAGGTAAGATTGTCTCAAAGTAAAGAAGGGGTCAGGCAAGAGCAGAATGGAAATTATTTTCACCAATTGTTTTCTCACTGTTGACCTGGACTCATGCCTCGTCTTACTTATATTCCAGCCCCAAAGAGCTTCAGTCTTTCCAGAATATTCTCTTGAATTTTGATGAATCTCTAGTGCTCACATTTACTTCTTGCCTCATCAGGTTCCCCTAATGAAGCAGCCAGGTGGTGAAACCTAGGTGATGCTAGGTTGCAATTTTAGAATGATCCAGAAGCCAGTGGCTCCACATTTTGCCCATTGTTACAATAGCAGTCAGGCTTTTCTTGTCTGAAACATAATGACTGTTTATTATGGGGCCTCAGGCATCTCTTAAACAATCTTCTGAGTTTTTTTTTTCTTCGAATACTTAAGTTTTGACTGGCAATCTTGCAATTTTGTCTAATTGATGCCAAAAGATGCCAAGTGTTCCATAAAGCAGAGAAATACACCTTCCTTAGTGTGATTTATAGTGATTGCTCATATTTCTATGATTTTGTGTAGAATCTTCTCCTTATCTATTATCAGAAATGCCATAAGACACATATGATGCTATTGTGAAAGGTTTTAATGAGTTATGTGTGCACAAAATTCGTAAGAAGTATTCAGTTACAAGACATTGCCATCTGGGCTTGAGTTAATTTGATCTGATTTATATCCATGAAGATTCACTCAGGGTGGAACTTCCCTCCACTGGGTGGATCTTGTAAAAGGTCTGGTCACTCTTAGCTTGCTGGCACATCAGCTAGTCATCGATAACATTGATGCACTGTCCAACAGTGTCACATGCAGCTGAACAAGGGATCTCTTCTCAGTGGTTCTTGGAGGGCTTGTTGCCTTCAGACTTGGAAAATCAAGAAGTACATTCCATTAGAATATTTATATTCACTCTATATAATGCACTATGTAAGACCAAGTGACAGGTAATTCAATGTACACATATAAAGAAACATGGATTGGAAGTAAATTATCTCCAGTGGGAGATACTGGCTCTGGAAATGAGTCCTTCTTAGATTCTCTTTCCCAAATCCCTCTATTAATTTTGTTATTCTGCCTTAATCCAGTAGTATCCTTTCTGGCATAATAGTTACAGAAGGTTAGAATATTTTATTTCCTACTTGAGAATCAAAGAAAAGTCTAGAGAAATATGATCATTTATCTATACACATTTACTCATATATGGGCAAATGGGCATTATATGAATATTATTATCAATGAACAGAGGCAAAAAGAGGATTTCTAAAAGAGACAGGATAAAAGAGATTTTCCAGAAACAAGGGGCATTATTTTCTTACTCTGCAGTAAGGTGATTAGTAGGAACATTGCAAAAAGGCCTATGTGGTCTGCTTTGAGTAAGTTGTCTGCAGTCATGAAAAGAAAACCAAGTTTAGCGTCTCACCTAACCTAAACCAGGTTTGTACCATTTGCCTCATCAAAAACTGCTCAAAATCAAAACAGTCCTTTCATGGCCACATTTCTTTTTTGCTTAAAATACAAAATCACAAATCATCTAGGGCTGGCTTGTATATGATGTATATGTGTGTGACTTCAAGAGAAACAAAGCAAAAGGCCTCCAAAACAAAGAACAGACTGCAACAGGCAAACGGTGAAATGGTTTCGAACTTAAACACATCCCATGATCATTATCTCAGGGCAAAGTCAATGTCTCGGTTATCACCCATAGGTCTCATGGGGGCACTGTGGAACTGCCAAACTCCAGAAGTTTCTGGGGCAGAGAAAGCAGACAGAGCTAGTGCCTGGGACCAGGAGGGTTAAGAAACAGTATTATGTGGTGCTGTTTTCCTCCAGAAGCCTTAATAGCACAGACACTAATTTGCAGGCTAGCTGTCCCAGCTGGGAGCCAAGAACTTCAACTATGCAGTGCTGCGGGAGCCTCTGAGGTTGCAGAAGTGAAGGGTATGGAGCTGGGAGGGGGCAGGGACAGGTGGAGAAACGCCTGCCTCAAAGAAAAAGTGAAGGAGCCATGGGGATGGGCGTGTGGCCTAAACCCAGCCTCGCCTTAACCAGCACATTCAGCCCACATGTCATCTAAGAGACTTCGCAGGACAGAGCAGGGTTCCTGGATCAGCTGACCTGGAAAGGGGTCAGGCCCTTGAGAACCTGCAGAGGCAATGGCATCAGAGCAGTGACGTCACTGCCTCACCTCCAATCAGGGGAAGGAGGCCCAGAACCCCAGCTCTCAGAGAAGCAGAGACCTCCAATCAGGGGAAGGAGGCCCAGAACCCCAGCTCTCAGAGAAGCAGAGCTCTGAGCAAGGAGACACAGACAGCTCTGCCCCTCCTGCCGTGGGCTGCAGCCCCGTCTGCTGTGTGGCTCTTTGTCTCCTGGCAGCAGGTGGGTCCTTGGCACAGGAGAGGCTTCTCTAAGCCTGACTTTGCCTGAATCCAAGACAGCATCGGGCTCTCTCCCACATTCCTTCTCAGCCCCAATCTTCTACCCCACAGGCCCTGTGGATGCTGGAGTCACCCAAACCCCAAGATACCTGATTAAAGCAAGAGGACAGCAAGAGTGATACTGAGATGCTCCCCTGTCTCTGGCCAAACCCACCACCACCCAGGGTATCTTGGTACCAACAGGCCCTAAGTCAGGGCCCTCAGTTCTTTGAGTTTTATGAAACTCTGCAAAGAACTAAAGGCTACTTCCCGGATCAATTCTCAGCAAAACAGTTTAGTGACTCCCGCTCTGAGCCGAACATCAGCTCCTTGGAGCTGACTGACTTGGCCCTGTACCTCTGTGCCAGCAGCTTGGCACAACCCTGCCGAGTCGCCTGTGTTGTAAGTACAAAACTTTCTGCCCCAGTGCGGAGCAACCTCAGAGCTGCTAGATCCATGAGAGCCTGGGGACTGCAGTGGGAAAGAAAAATGACTGGGGGCCCTGGGAAACAGCCTTGGGCTTTCATGCCATGCAGGGAGGGACAAGAGAGGGCAAGAAGATGTGTTCAGAGAATGGGATTACATCACCAGGTTTGCTCCAAAATGACCTTCCTTGTCTGACACTGGATACTACCAGCGGAGAGGAAGAGCTTGTCATTTACTAACTAGAGGCTTCTTTTTTGAGGAAGAGAGAGTTCACCTGGGGAACAAAATGACATGATAAGTGTGGGATTCTAATAGCATCACAAGTGTTTGATTTCTATAGCTTAGGGAGAAGAAATTGACACACGGGGAAGGTCTAGGGCAGAAACTACGCATGACGTGGTTGAGTATAGATCTAGAGCTACAAAATGAGTAAAAAAAGAAAAAAAAAAAACTGTGTTATTCAAAACAATCTTTCCTCCTCCCTCCCACAGTCTTGAATCACCAGTATTTATAACAACCGGCATCACCTGGGGCTAGTCAAGGTGAGGTCCTCACCACGTAGATGACGTGATAATGGCGTATGAAACCCGGAGTTTGACCTGACTTGTTCCTTCTAGACCTCTCACCCTTGCCTGCGTCCTCTGGGCATGGTTCAGTGCCTCCCACACACGGAAGAGGGCCTGGCTCCCCTGGTTATAAACAGGCAGAGGATCTTCAGGTCAATTCTGCTTCCTTGGAATCATTTCAACACCCAGATTCTGTTTGCTTCCCATCACTGCTTTGGGGCCATCTCAGGATGCACGCAGTCCGTGACCACACTTTGCTAAATTCCCTGAAACACAGATGCATCTTAAATCCTCTGCATCTTCTCTTTCTTCCCACGGCCCCACGGGCCCTCTCTCCTCCCCACTCACGACCAGGTACTACTCATTTTTCAGGGACCGGCTCAGACCTGCCTTCCTCTTTGCTTCTTATCCTCATGTTCCACGGCGCTACACTATGGACTAGTTTGCTTCTGGTGTGCTGTGCTGGGTTGCTCAGTCGTGTCCGACCTTTGCAACTCCGCGGGCTGTAGCCTGACAAGCTCCTCTGTCCATGGGATTCTCCAGGCAAGATTACTGGAGTGGGTGGCCATGCCCTCCTCCTGGGGATCTTCTCAGGCTGCCATAATAAACAGCAGGCTGTGTGGCTTAGACAACACATGCTGATTTTCTCACAGTTCTGGGGCCTGAAACCCAAGATCCAGGTGCTAGGGTTGGTTTCTGGTGAGAACTCTGCTCCTGGCTGGAAGCCAGCTGCCTTCTCCCCGTGTCCTCACATGGCCTCTCCTCTGGGTTTTCACAGAGAAAGGACTCTCTTGTATCTCTTCCTCTTCTCATGAGGACGCTAGTTACGCTAAGTCCCACCCGCATAATGTTATTCATCTTTAACCACCTTCCTTAAGGTCCTAAGTTCAGATACAGTCTCACAGGGGTTTAGGACTTCAACATTTGAATTTGGGGGAGACATAAGTCCTTCTATAAAAACTGTCTTACAACCTTTACTTTCATAGAAAAAGCCAAGGATGTAAATATATAACTGATACTCTGACACTTGTGAAAGGGGTTAATTAATGTCCATTTACATAGAGTGGCTCAGTGGTAAAAGATCTGCTTTCAATGCAGGAGATGCAGGAGATGTGTGGGAGACGTGGGTTCCATCCCTGGGTGGGGAAGATCCCCAGGAGTAGGAAATGGCAATCCACTCCAGTATTCTTGCCTGGAAAATTCCATGGATAGAGGGGCCTGGTGGGCTACATTCCATGGGGTCGCAAAGAATTGGACATGACTGAGCACGCACGGATATATTGTATACAGAGCTGCATGGAATTTTTTTTTTCCCCAGGACAATTTAGACATTTATCCTAGTGTATGAACAACTGGATTCAAGCCCAGGCTTCCAATTTGTGTGAACATTTCAACATTTTCTTTTCTGGCTATGTCTATGTCAGTGTTAAGTCTTATCAGAATATTCCACACTGAGCACTCTTCTAATCAAAGTTTACTTGTTAGTACAGCTCCCCGTGAGTATACTTTAAAGTGATTATAGTAACATAGTATGGTTTCTTTAAAAAACCGTGGCTTATAATTAACTGTGGGTGTGAATCCAAGTTGCCACTCTCTTGCAGTTTCCCTAAGTCTCCTAAGTCTGACAATCTCAGAAGCTCCATTGTGTGTGTGTGTGTGTGTGTGTGTGTGTGTATAATGTGTATATAAATATATAAAAAATATCTCTATTCATCTGTTGATGAATATTTAGGATGCTTCCATATCTTGAGTATTTTAAATAGTGCCACAAAGAACATTGAGACCCATCTATCTTTTAGAATTTTGTTTTAGTTTTTTTTTTAATCTTTTAAATTAAAAAAAATTTTTTAAAAATCTTTTAGTTTTGTCTAATTGTAAGCCTACAAGTGGGATTGCAAGATCATACAGTAACTCTATTTTTAGTTTCTTAAAAGGCCTCCATACTCTTCTAATAGCTGTGCCAGCTTTCATTCCCACCAACAGTGTAGTAGGGTTCCTTTTTCTCCACATTATCTCCAGCATTTATTACTTGTAGGCTTTTTAATGATGCTTATTCTGACCAGTGTGAAGTGATACCTCACTATAGTTTTGACTTGCACTCCTCTGATAATTAGTGTTGTTGCCAAACTTTTCTTGTGCTTGTTGGCCATCTGCATGTCTTCTTTGGAGAGAAGTCCTCCTAGGTCTTCTACAGACTGGAGAGTTATTTCAAGATTTTATAAGTATAGAAATAAATAGGTTCATATACATAAAACCTCTTTATAAAGTACACTACCTAGAATTTGGCAATACTTAATTTAAACATAAAATCTGGAAATATATGGTTCTGATTAATCAGAAGGAGCTATGGAATACATGTTTCCAGGATGGTTTCACTTGAGACCATCAGAGTGTTTATTTTATGGCCTGTACTATTTCATCTTAGCAAACTTCCGTGATAACAATGGTGGAGCAATTTTTTTTTTCTTAGTTGAAGTGTCTCTTCATACAATCTTTTACCTCCAGAGGCTGAGTGGATTTCAAGATCAACCCTAATTCAGCCAGGCTGGGGAGGCATAAGGACAGGAGTGTGAGAGTGTGTGTGTGTGTCTGTGTGTGTGTGTGGAGGGTTTGTCCTGAGGGCAGTTGGGAATTTCTATTGCTTTAGACCTAAAGTACAAATCCTTGAGACTGTGGACCATTGGCCACTAGGAGGCACTGTGGGCCCATGGTAAGCAGGCTGCCTGGGAGGGGTTGAAGAGGCACCCAAGAGAGGAGAGCTTAAGGGAACCTTGACTATATGCCTGCATCAGGGAGCAGGTTTGAGTTTCCCTAATGTGGCTCAGACGGTAAGGCGTCTGCCTACAATGTGGGAGACCCAGGTTCTATCCCTGGGTCAGGAAGATCCTCTGGAGAAGGAAATGGCAACCCAATCCAGTACTCTTGCCTGGAAAATCCCATGGACAGAGGAGCGTGGTAGGCTACGGTCCATGGGGTCGCAAAGAGTCGGATGCGACTGAGCGGACTTCACACTTTACAGTGCTTCCAGGACACAAGGAACCAGAGCAGACTCCTCACTGCCCAGGAGAGTGGGGACGTCCCTGGGGCTTCAGGATGTACTCAGGGGGGACCCTGCAAAGGAAGTGGAGGGTGAGGGGTTCGGGTGGCCCGTGAGGGCTCCGTGATGAGTGTCAGGAAGGAGCAGAGAGAGGAGAACAAGTCATATTGTGGACATATGGAGACATGGGACGAGTGCACGGTTCACACCCACCCTTTGCTGAGGGGCTGTGCAGGACGGGGAAGGGCATAGAGGAGCCAGCCCTGGGTCCTGCCAAGGGGTCCAGGGGACAAGGGCAGCCTGCAGAGACACAGAGCAGTGACGTCATAGGCAAACGCTCCAATCAGGGAAGCAGGAGGGTCAGCACTTACACCTCTCAGCCCAGGAGCCCCGCCCCCAGCCAGCAGCAGCCTTGGGTTCCTGATGCTGCCATGGGCGCCAGGCTCCTCTGCTGTGTGACTCTCTGCCTCCTGGGAGCAGGTGAGTCCTGGACACAGCGCGGGAGCTTCTGAGATGCCTTTGCCTCCCTGAGATAGAAGCCCGGAGATGAGGGCTGCAGCAGGAGGCTTCCCTGTGCTCTGCCCTCAGCTTCCTTGTCTCCTCCCCAACAGGCCTGGTGGAATCTGGAGTCACCCAGACCCCCAAGTACCTGATCAAATCAAGAAAGCAGAACGCGACTCTGAGATGTTCCCCTGACTCTGGACACCGCTCCGTGAACTGGTACCAACAGGCCCAGGGCCAGGGCCCCCAGTTCCTCGTTCAGTATTACCGTGGACAAGCTAATAGAGAAGAAAACCTGCCAGATCGATTCTCAGGAGAACAGTTCAGTGATTTTCGCTCGGAGCTGAACCTGAGCTCCTTGGAGCTAACGGACTCAGCCGTGTATCTCTGTGCCAGCAGCCAAGACACAGCCCTGCGTGATCAGGTGCCTCTGGGACAAAAACACTCCTGCCCCAGCTCAGGAAGTGTGGTGAGGGTGTTGGCTGCCAGCCAGCCAGCCAGTCCTAGGCTTTGGTAGAGTGGACAGATTTTCCCAGACATTCTTTCTTTGCTGTGCTTTAATGCTCACAAAGATCATGCAAGATAAGTATTATTTTAATTGTTTATACACCTGGGGGGAACTGACTTGCCCTGGTCTCATACTTCTTTAGTGTCAGACCAGAAATCAGACTCAAGTCTGTCCTCAACACCTATGGTCCTTGCCCCCCTTAGAACTGTTCCCCCATAGAACAAACATACGTATACATGTTTTAAAGGAGTAGGTTCACATAGTTGTTAAGGCTGGTAAGCCCCAAAACTGGATACTGGACTGGTGGTACTAGAGACCCAGGGAGAGCTGAGTTTTAGTTCAAAACCTGAAGAACTAATGATCCAGTTTGAAGGCCATCACCTGGACAATTATCTCTGACTTGGGGAGGATCAGTCTCTCTGTTCTATTCAAGTCTTCACTGGTTGGATGATGCCCACCATGAAACACTATGAAAGGTCATCTGTTTACAATGTTACGATGTTAATCTAATCTCATATTAAAGTCTACCTGTTTACATGTTAATCTCTTCCAACAACACCCTCATATAACACCTGGAATAATGTTTAATTAAATACCTGTGGCATAGTCAAGGTGACACGTTATAATAGCATTACACCATGCTCCACTGTTGTATAAGTACTTAATAAGCATGAAGTCCCTAGCACATAACAGCACTCTGGACTTCTTGATTCGCATTGCTAAACTCTGACAGCCTCTTCTACCATTTCCTAGGTGCAAAGGTAGAAATGGACATAGGTTAACTTGAAATCCTATAGTTGAGGATATCAGAAGTCACAGGAAAAATTTATTTATGCCCGATGATTCATCACATGAAATTAACAAGTGTGTGATATATATGCCTTCTCAGATATTTTAAAATGTGAATTATATGTGTATGTCAGTTATATCTGACTCTTTGCAAATCTAGGCACTGTAGCCTGCCAGACTCCTCGTCAATGGGATTTCCCAGACAAAATACTGCAGTGGGTTTCCATTTCCCTCTCCAGGAGATCTTCCTGACCCAGGGATCAAATCCACATCTTCTGCAATGGCAGGTGGATTCTTTACCACTGTGCCACCTCAGAAGCCCTATAGTTAACCTTTAACCCATGTAGGCTTTAGGGTCCCTGAGACATCCACAACACCGTAATCAAAACTTTGTGTATAACTTCACATTCAACCGTCTGTATGTGGGATTCCAGGTCTACAGATTCAGCCAGTCAAATTGGGCAGTACCTTCAGTTCAGTATAGTCACTCAGTTGTGTCCGACTTCTGAGACCCCTTGGACTTCAGCATGCCAGGCTTCCCTGTCCATCACCAATCCCCAGAGCTTGCTCAAACTCAGTTTCCTTTTGCCCTGAGTCTGCCACCTCCTCCCAGTCCCGCATCTGTATTCCTTTGTGCTCCCAGGTCATCCACGGTGCAGAGCACCTATCTACTCTCCTCAAAGAAAGGTGGGTTACAGGTGCGCTGCTGCCCCCATTCAGACACGGCAGCCTGTGTTCTGGTGAACATGAAGGAGCTGTAGCCACATTCAGCAGATGCCCAGTCTATCAGCAAATGGTAAGAAATAGACTCAAAGGATTCCTCAAATGTTGGTGAGCCTGCCCCAGGGTTGGGGAACCAGATGCCAGAAGAAGCAGGTGGAAGAAAAAATATATATACAATTGCAGTCAACTAAGCAAAGGAAAACGGACATTTGAAGACATAGGTGGGATGCAAGAGTCGTAAAGGGAAGCAGAAGGCTATAAGGATTTTTCCCCAAGAAGAAAAACTAAGAAATCACATTACATGTATAAAGTAGAGAGCTAGTGGGAAGCTGCTGTCCTGCACAGGGAGCTCATCTCTTTGCTCTCTGAGGACCTAGAGGGGTAAAGTGCAGGGGTGGAGGGAGGGGAGTTCAAGAGAGAGGGGATATACGCATACTAATGGCTGATTCACCTGGCGTACAGCAGAAACCAACACACTTCATAAAGCAATCATACTCCAATGAAAAATAACTTTAAAATGGCTACATGAATATGTGGATAAATAAGACGAATATAAGTTTAATGAAGAATTCTCTCTGGAACAAAGTATACATAAAGTTGCAAACAGTTTACAGGTTACAACAACTTGTGAGGCTTATGCCTATTGAGCTAGATGGATCTCCTTGTAGTGAACTCTTCACATAGGTTCATTTCTGATTTGAGCCTCTGGGGGAAGGGGCGTGGTCCCCTGAGTGACAGGTCTGCTGTGGGGCCTGGCAGGGACAGTGACATCTCAGAAGGACTCCCTGGAGAGCCCCTCTCCCCTCTCATCCACACTCAGACCAGAGGGCCCTCCGCCTGCCCCGACCCCCCACCATGAGCCCCTGCCTCCTGGGCTGTGTGGTCTTCTGTCTCCTGCAGGCAGGTGAGTCCTGGGGGCAGGGTCCCCTTGGGGGTGTCAGCACTGAGCATGTCCTCTGTGACTGCAGCATCGGTCCTCCTTCTCCACAGGGGCGGTCCACGCTGGTGTCACTCAGGACCCCAGATTCCAGGTCGTGAGGACAGGACAGAACGTGACACTTAATTGTACTCAGGATCTGGGTCATAACTATATGTGCTGGTACCGACAAGACCCAGGACTCGGGCTGAGGCTGATCCATTACTCAACTGGCCCTTTCACCAAGGAGCAAGGAGATGTGCCCGACGGGTACAGCGTCTCCAGACCAAACACAGAGAACTTCCCTCTCACGCTGGAGTCCGCCAAACACTCCCAGACATCTGTGTACTTCTGCGCCAGCAGTTACTCCACGGCGCTGCACGGCCAGCTGCTCTCTGTGCAAAAAGACAAGGGCAGCCCCTTGCTTGTAGGATCCCAGCACCAGGAGCCTCAGGGCTTTCCTGCCACGTGCCTGCAGTGTGACCCTGGGTGTGTGGTCTGTGCTGGCCCAGACCTCACTCCAGGCCTTGGGGACATGTGTCCACCATCCATTGCTGTCTTTTCTCTGTATCCTCCCTGTGAACCAGGAGTTTCCACATCTCTGACTTCTAGTCATCACCTTAGCCTGAGACCTCCAGGAGGGAAGGTTGTTGGTAAGTTAGATGAAAATAGGCCCTCCTGTCTCACCTCAGGCAGCTCATCGCTGTCTCTCTGGAAGGTTCTCCCCCAACCTGGCTCTCACGAGCTCTCTTCTCTTACCCACCTTTCCTGGGTGGGTAAGTCATTCCTCTCCCCACCTCCCTGGCATCAGCTTCCTGGCCCTCGCTACTCTGTCCACAATGTTCTTCCCTCATCTGGGTCATGAAAGTGAAAGTGAAAGTCGCTCAGTTGTGTCCAGCTCTTTGTGACCCCATGGACTGTATAGTCCCTGGAATTCTTCAGGCCAGAATACTGCAGTGGGCAGCCTTTCCCTTCTCTAGGGGATCTTCCCAACCCAGGATCGAACCCAGAGCTCCCACATTGCAGGAGGATTCTTTACCAGCTGAGCCACAAGGGAAGCCCAACAATACTGGAGTGGGTAGCCTATGCCTTGTCCAGCAGATCTTCCTGACCCAGGAATCAAACCATGATCTCCTGCATTGCAGGTGGATTCTTTACCAACTGAGCTATGGTCACATCCCTTCCCAAATCACCAGGTAGTTTTTTGTTTTTGTTTTTTTTTCCCAAATCACAAGGTAGTTTTTAAAATAGCCTGCCCACGTGGTCTGCTTTGAACAAGCTCTCTGGAGTCATCAAAGAGAAACCAACTTCAGTTAATTATCAATCATCCAAAACTTCATGTGAGTCCATTGAAGGAGGACAGACTGTCTTTGTGTGTTCTCCCCCCGGTCCCCCGATTTCCTCAGCATCTCACCTAACCTAGGCCAGGTTGGCCCACCTTCCTCATCAAAATCTTCTCAAAGTCAAAATATATCCTCCATTACCTCATTATATCAAGATTTTATAAGTGCAGAAATAAATGAGTCCATATATACAAAACCTCTTTATAAAATGCATTCCCTAGAATTTGGTAATGCTTAATTTCAATGGGAAATCTGGAAATATATGCATCTGATTAATCAGAAGTAGTTATGGAATACATGCTTCCAGGTGGATTCACTTGAGATCTTCAGAGTATTCATTTTATGGTCATGTATTTTCATCTTCGCTAACTACTGTCATTGCAGCGGTACAATAATTACTTCCTTCTTAGTAAAAGTGTCAGATCATACAGTCTTTTACCCCAGAGGATAAGAGTGGATTTGAGGATCAACCCTAATTTTGTCAGGCTGGGAAGGCAGTAGATCAGGGGTATGTATTTGTGTCTCTGTGTGCGTGACTGTGTGTGGAGGGGTTGCAGATGGGGTTGTGGGGAATATCTTTTTTATTTTTAATTCTGTCTTTTAATGAAAGCTTCAACTCATATGTGAACACAGCTAGTTAAAGCACAGCGCAGCCGGCTTGTAAGTTTAAATTCCTGTAGACTTTACTAGAATCACAAGGAGGGCCGCTGCTCAAAGGGTCTTTCCCTTTAAGACCACCTTTGATCTTTAGAGTATGCTTTGGCCAAGGCAGGGGAGGGGAAATGTCTAGAGCCCAACAAATTTCTCATTAGCCCAACTTTCTCACCAGCTTATTTCCATTTTATAGCCGTAGAAAGCTTAAAGGAGTTCCAGGACACATTCATCATCTCTTGAGGCCCAAGGCCCAGAACACTCTATAGCTGTTATCACAAAAGGAGCACTTAAGGAATACACTTATCAGATTAGGAGTAAGAGTCCAGTAGTTTCTCTGCCATGCCTCTCTCAACATGCACTTCTGAGTAGTATTCTTCCATGCACAACAGGAGCAGGATGGGCAAGAATGCAATGCAAGAGTGCTGAATAGGCTAGTCTGTTACATCCCTCAGAAACTTCAAGGAATCACCCCCAACAGACTACCCAAGATCAACTAAAGAGTCCATCTTCAACTCTAGATTATTTGAACCCATGATACTTAATAAACCCTTCTCCAACAGACTTCTCTCTTTAAAAGAATGGATTTTGAAGAGAAAAACAAACATGCAGCAGAGAGGTATGGAATAGAAAATAAATACAAATGTAAGCCGTTTTGTTTACATTTATATTTATTTGCTTGCTTTATAACCACAACAAACCAGTACAGAGAATGCCCTGTACAAAACCCAATAAAGGTTCAAAGATGGAGGTGTTCCCTTAGGCAGGGCTGAAGACTTCAGTCTCTGGTATTTGGAGTTTCGGCTGCAGCCCTGGTTTTTGGCTGGATCATTGGGTGTGTGGCACAGTGCATGCTTTTACCCGGATTTGAACAGGAGACTGGCCACTTGGCCCAGGTAGAAGCAGATGGTCTTTGGTTTCATGTGTCATGCAACGACTGAAGTTCCTCACCACGATGCAGTGCTGGGTCGGGTTGTACTTCTTGTCAAACTCCTTGATGTGGGCTGCGATGTCCTTCTCTGTATTATACTTCTCCAATGCCTGAGTAGCACACCCCACCGAGTCCTGTTGCATCTCCTCTGACATATCGGCATTCTTGATCACGGCCTTTCAGTTACACATGGTCACCAAGGAGCAGAGGCTGGCTCTGGTCTCCTGGGGAAGGCGCGGGCCAGGCTCACACCTGCATAGAGACACAGTCACTACCAAAGCCATGAAGAATCTGAATTTGCATTCTTGATTTAGACAGAAGGCACAGATCTGTGAGACTGTGGACCATTGGCCACTAGGAGGCACTGTGGGTCCATGGTAAGCTGGTGCCCTGGGAGGGGTTGAGAGTCACCCTGGGGAGGGCAGCTTAGGGGAACCTTGGCTACATGCCTGAATCAGAAAACAGGTTTGAGTTCCCTGAGTGGTCCAGACACATGGACCCAGCCCAGACTCCTCACTGCCCAGGGGAGTGGGGACGTGCCTGGATCCTCAGGATGTGCTCAGGGGGTCATCTCCTGGAGCAGCATGGGGAATGGTGGGTGATGGATTAGTGTGGCTGGTGAGGGCTGGGTGAGGAGTGTCAGGCAGGGACAGGAAGAGAAGAGAAAGCCATGTTATGGGCATATGGGGACAGTGCTTGCCACACACCCACCCTTTGCCGAGGGGCTGTGCAGGACTGGGAAGGGCATAGAGGAGCCCACCATGGGACCTGGCCAGGGGTCCAGTGGATCAGGAAACAGCCTGCAGAGACACAGACCAGTGATGTCATAGGCAATGGTCCAATCAGGGAAGCAGGAGGGTCAGCACTTACACCACTCAGCCCAGGAGCCCCGCTCCCAGCCAGCAGCAGTCTTGGGTTCCTGATGCTGCCATGGGCTCCAGGCTCCTCTGCTGTGTGACTCTCTGCCTCCTCGGATCAGGTGAGTCTAGACACAGTGTGGGAGCTTCTGAGATGTCTTTGACTCCCTGAGATAGAAGCCCGGAGATGACGGCTGCAGCAGGAGGCTTCCCTGTGCTCTGCCCTCAGCTTCCTTGTCTCCTCCCCAACAGGCCTGGTGGATTCTGGAGTCACCCAGACCCCCAAGTACCTGATCAAATCAAGAAAGCAGAACGCGACTCTGAGATGTTCCCCTGAATCTGGACACCGCTCCGTGTACTGGTACCAACAGGCCCTGGGCCAGGGCCCCCGGTTCCTCGTTCAGTATTACAACCAGAGGGTGTGGGGAGAAGCACAGCTCCCGGATCGATTCTCAGGAGAACAGTTCAGTGACTCTCGCTCTGAGCTGAGCTTGACCCCCTTGGAGCTGACGGACTCAGCCGTGTATCTCTGTGCCAGCAGCCAAGACACAGCCCTGCATGATCAGATGCCTCTGGTACAAAAACACTCCTACCCCAGCTCAGGAAGTGGTTGCCAGGGTGTCAGCTGCCAGCCAGCCAGAGCCAGACCCAGGTAGAGCTGATAGCCTTTCCCAGACATTCTTTCCTTTGTACATTTTAATGCTCACATAGATCATGCAAGATAAAGATTATTTTAACTGTTTATACATCTGATGGGAAGTGACTTGCCCAGATCTCATATTTCCTAACTGTCAGACAAGGAATCAGACTCAAAGCTGTCCTCAACACCTGTGTTCTCTGCTCCCCATCTTTTAAAGGAGTTCGCTCCACGTAGCTGTTACAGCTGACAAGTCCAAATCTGCAGGTTGGACTGGTGATGCTAGAGGTTCAGGGAGAGCTGATGTTTAAATTCAAAGGCCCAAGAACTGATGGGCCAGTTTGAAGGCCATCAGCTGAACAGTTCTCTCTTACCTGGGGGAGGATCAGTCTTTTCGTTCTATTCATATCTTCACTGGTTGGATTAGGCCCACTAAGACTGTGGAATGGAAGGTCATCTGTTTAAAATGTTAATCTAACCTAAAGTTAAAATCTACCTATTTATATGTTAACCTCTTCCAAAACCAGTCTCACTTAATACCCAGAATAAAGTTTAATTAAATGTCTCTGACAGAGTCACGGTGACACGTTCAATCAACAGTGTGATTTCTGTGGTTGTAGATTTGTTTTGCTCATGCATCTTGTTAGTGAAAATTTAATGTCTGTACCCATCAAAACAATTCCTTTTTAGCCTGGAGCTAAATATGGAAGACAAGTAAGTGCTCCTGGAAAGTGTTATAATATATATAATATAATATATATTATAACAAAGTGCTTGAAACCATGTGAGACACCATTTCCGTGTGAGGGACAATCCTAACCGGGGATTGATGGTTTGATAAAATGACCATCTAAGTTCTTACCAGCTGGTACAGGCTGTTTTTGTAAAATTTATTTACTCAATTTCACAGGTTTTTTTTTCTCATGAACCCTTTTTCTGAAATCATTTTATAATGATTTTTTTGTTAATATTCTATGAGAAACAACATAGCAAGGCTTCAGATTCACACACTGGGTCCTGGGCTGGCCAGACCACCAGCAGTAGTTGTTTCAGAATGGAATGATAATTCCATGCCAGGAGAAGGGTTCCTATGACTTGATCCCAAGGATTCAGGCCACAGGCCTTGAGCTGGAAAGACCACTTTCTTCTGGCCTGGCCTGGGTATGACCCCCCTTTACTGTGTCCTTCTGTGTCCTGGACCAGCGAAGTTCTGAGCACGTGTATGGAACCACTCGAGGGCTTGCCAGGCGCAGATTCAAGGCTGGTCATTGTGGTTATGACATGAGATTCCTCCTTTGTTTCTCACTTCAGCATCAGTGTCTTTCTGTCCCAGGACCCAGGAGTGGTGAGTCACCCAGACACTAGACGTGTGGTCATGCTAAAGTGAAACCGACCATCAGGAGGTCACGGAACATCTAAAATCATGTAACCAGGATCTAGTACATAATTTTCAGGGTCGATATTTCAAAGACTATTGAGAATTTGAAGATCCCAACAGCAGAACATCATTCTAGGTACAGAGTCCTTTTGAGAGTGGGGTTTGTGCAACAAGATATAGTTTAGAGCTCTAGGATATCAATCTATTAACGGCAGCCATGCTTCACAAGGAAGTATTCCCATGGAGTGGATGTCCCACATAAAGTCAGAGCACTTTTGATGTATCCTGGAGTCTGGCACCTCGCCCCAAATCCCTCTCGTATGTATGTTCCTTTGTGAGAACGTATAATCCACGCTGAGCAACCAGCTTCTGGCCACAAAGAAAGTTCTGTCTTAGGGCTGCGGTGGTTTCACTTGCTGCTTCCCCTCCCTGTGCCCTGAGACTCAGGAAGCACATGCTTTGGCGACCATGAAGGAGCTGTACCTGCATTTGGCAGGTGTCCCGTCTGTTAATGAACTGAGAAGAAATAGAGTCAAATGATTCCTCAATAGTGATGAGTCTGCGCTGTAGTTAAGGAACCAGACTCCAAAGAATCATTGTAGGTGAGAGGACAGGAGCAGGACTGTGGTCAATTGAGCAAAGTAGAAACAACACTTCAGGTAGTATTTGTGATGCATGGGTCATAAAGGACAGCGGGAAGCCCTAAGGATTTCCTCTGAGATTCAAAACTACAGAAATATGTACGTAAATAAGCTAATATGCAAATTAAGTAATTATCTCTGGAGTAAAATATACATAAAGGTGCAAACTACTCTAGGGAAAGCTTGCAACGACTTTGTAAGACTTACATCTGTCCAGATGATGTCCAAGCAATCTGTCCAAGGCATCTCCCTGTTCTAAGCTACTGATTTAGAATCAACTTTGATTTGAGCTTCTGGGGGAAGGGGCGTGGCCCCTGAGTGACAGGTTGGCTCTGGGGCCTGGCAGGGACAGTGACATCTCAGAAGGACTCCTTGGAGAGCCCCTCTCCCCTCTCATCCACACTCAGACCAAAGGGCCCTCCGCCTGCCCCGCTCCCACCATGAGCCCCTGCCTCCTGGGCTGTGTGGTCTTCTGTCTCCTGCAGGCAGGTGAGTCCTGGGGGCAGGGTCCCCTTGGGGGTGCCAGCACGAAGCATGTCCGCTATGACTGCAGCATCGGTCCTCCTTCTCCACAGGGGCGGTCCACGCTGGTGTCACCCAGTACCCCAGATTCCAGGTCGTCAGGACAGGACAGAACGTGACACTTAATTGTACTCAGGATCTGGGTCATAACTATATGTACTGGTACCAACAAGACCCGGGACTCGGGCTGAGGCTGATCCATTACTCAACTGGCCCTTTCACCAAGGAGCAAGGAGATGTGCCCGACGGGTACAGCGTCTCCAGACCAAACACAGAGAACTTCCCTCTCACGCTGGAATCCTCCAAACACTCCCAGACATCTGTGTACTTCTGCGCCAGCAGTTACTCCACAGCCCTGCACGGCCAGCTGCTCTCTGTGCAAAAAGGCAAGGGCAGCCCCTTGCTGGTAGGATCCCAGCACCGGGAGCCTCAGGGCTCTGCTGCCACGTGCCTGCAGTGTGACCCTGGGTGTGTGGTCTGTGCTGGCCCAGACCTCACTCCAGGCCTTGGGGACATGTGTCCACCAGCCATTGCTGTCTTTTCTCTGTATCCTCCCTGTGAACCAGGAGTTTCCGCAGCTCTGACTTCTAGTCATCACCTTAGCCTGAGACCTCCAGGAGGGAAGGTTGTTGGTAAGTTAGATGAAAATAGGCCCTCCTGTCTCACCTCAGGCAGCTCATCGCTGTCTCTCTGGAAGGTTCTCCCCCAACCTGGCTCTCATGAGCTCTCTTCTCTTACCCACCTTTCCTGGGTGGGTAAGTCATTCCTCTCCCCACCTCCCTGGCATCAGCTTCCTGGCCCTCGCTACTCTGTCCACAATGTTCCTCCCTCATCTGAGTCATGAAAGTGAAAGTGAAAGTCGCTCAGTTGTGTCCAGCTGTTTGAGACCCCATGGACTGTATAGTCCCTGGAATTCTTCAGGCCAGAATACTGCAGTGGGCAGCCTTTCCCTTCTCTAGGGGATCTTCCCAATCCAGGATCGAACCGAGAGCTCCCACATTGCAGGCGGATTCTTTACCAGCTAAGCCACAAGGGAAGCCCAAGAATACTGGAGTGGGTAGCCTATGCCTTGTCCAGCAGATCTTCCTGACCCAGGAATCAAACCACGGTCTCCTGCATTGCAGGTGGATTCTTTACCAACTGAGCTATGGTCACATCCCTTCCCAAATCACCAGGTAGTTTTTAAAATAGCCTGCCCACGTGGTCTGCTTTGAGCAAGCTGTCTGGAGTCATCAAAGAGAAACCAACTTCAGTTAATTATCAATCATCCAAAACTTCATGTGAGTCCATTGAAGGAGGACAGACTGTCTTTGTGTGTTCTCCCCCCAGTCCCCCGATTTCCTCAGCATCTCACCTAACTTAGGCCAGGTTGGCCCACCTCCGTCATCAAAATCTTCTCAAAGTCAAAATACATCCTCCATTACCTCATTATATCAAGATTTTGTAAGTGCAGAAATAAATGAGTCCATATATACAAAATCCTCTATAAAATGCATTCCCTAGAATTTGGTAATGCTTAATTTCAATGGGAAATCTGGAAATATATGCATCTGATTAATCAGAAGTAGTTATGGAATACATGCTTCCAGGTGGATTCACTTGAGATCTTCAGAGTATTCATTTTATGGTCATGTATTTTCATCTTTGCTAACTACTGTCATTGTAGCGGTACAATAATTACATCCTTCTTAGTAAAAATGTCAGATCATACAGTCCTTTACCTCCAGAGGATAAGAGTGGATTTGAGGATCAACCCTAATTTTGTCAGGCTGAGAAGGCAGTAGATCAGGGGTATGTATTTGTGTCTCTGTGTGTGTGTCTGTGTGTAGAGGGGTTGCAGGTGGGGTTGTGGGGAATATCTTTTTTTTTAATTCTGTCTTTTAATGAAAGCTTCAACTCATATGTGAACACAGCTAGTTAAAGCACAGCGCAGCCGGCTTGTAAGTTTAAATTCCTGTAGACTTTACTAGAATCACAAGGAGGGCCGCTGCTCAAAGGCTCTTTCTCTTTAAGACCACCTTTGATCTTTAGAGTATGCTTTGGCCAAGGCAGGGGAGGGGAAATGTCTAGAGCCCAACAAATTTCTCATTAGCCCAGCTTTCTCACCAGCTTAATTCCATTTTACAGCCGTAGAAAGCTTAAAGGAGTTCCAGGACACATTCATCATCTCTTGAGGCCCAAGGCCCAGAACACTCTATAGCTGTTATCACAAAAGGAGCACTTAAGGAATACACTTATCAGATTAGGAGTAAGAGTCCAGTAGTTTCTCTGCCATGCCTCTCTCAACATGCACTTCTGAGTAGTATTCTTCCACGCACAACAGGAGCAGGATGGGCAAGAATGCAACGCAAGAGTGCTGAATAGGCTAGTCTGTTACATCCCTCAGAAACTTCAAGGAATCACCCCCAACAGCCTACCCAAGATCAACTAAAGAGTCCATCTTCAACTCTAGATTATTTGAACAAATGATAATTAATGAACCCTTCTCCAACAGACTTCTCTCTTTAAAGGAATGGATTTTGAAGAGAAAAAAAAAATGCAGCAGAGAGGTATGGAATAGAAAATAAATACAAATGTAAGCCGTTTTGCTTACATTTATATTTATTTGCTTGCTTTATAACCACAACAAACCAGTACAGAGAATGTCCTGTACAAAATCCAATAAAGGTTCAAAGATGTAGGTGTTCCCTTAGGCAGGGCTGAAGACTTCAGTCTCTGGTTTTGAAGTTTCGGCTGCAGTCCTGGTTTTTGGGTGGATCATTGGGTGTGTGGCACAGTGCATGCTTTTACTTGGATTTGAACAGGAGACTGGCCACTTGGCCCAGGTAGAAGCAGATGGTCTTTGGTTTCATGTGTCATGGAACGACTGAAGTTCCTCACCACAATGCAGTGCCCGGGGGGTTGTACTTCTTGTCAAACTCCTTGATGTGGGCTGCGATGTCCTTCTCTGTATTATACTTCTCCAATGCCTGAGTAGCACACCCCACCGAGTCCTGTTGCATCTCCTCCGACATATCGGCATTCTTGATCACGGCCTTTCAGTCACACATGGTCACCAAGGAGCAGAGGCTGGCTCTGGTCTCCTGGGGAAGGCGCGGGCCAGGCTCACACCTGCTTAGAGAGGCAGTCACTACCAAAGCCATGAAGAATCTGAATTTCCATTCTTGATTTAGACAGAAGGCACAGATCTGTGAGACTGTGGACCATGGACCACTAGGAGGCACTGTGGGTCCAGGGTAAGCTGGTGCCCTGGGAGGGGTTGAGAGTCACTCTGGGGAGGGCAGCTTGGGGGCACCTTGGCTACATGCCTGCATCAGAAAACAGGTTTGAGTTCCCTGAGTGGTCCAGACACATGGACCCAGCCCAGACACCTCACTGCCCAGGGGAGTGGGGACGTGCCTGGATCCTCAGGATGTGCCCAGGGGGTCCTCTCCTGCAGCAGCATGGGGAGCGGTGGGTGATGGATTACTGTGGCTTGTGAGGGCTGGGTGAGGAGTGTCAGGCAGGGACAGGAAGAGAAGAGAAAGCCATGTTATGGGCATATGGGGACAGTGCTTGCCACACACCCACCCTTTGCCGAGGGGCTGTGCAGGACTGGGAAGGGCATAGAGGAGCCCACCATGGGACCTGACCAGGGGTCCAGTGGATCAGGAAACAGCCTGCAGAGACACAGACCAGTGACGTCATAGGCAAACGCTCCAATCAGGGAAGCGGGAGGGTCAGCACTTACACCACTCACCCCAGGAGCCCCGCCCCCAGCCAGCAGCAGTCTTGGGTTCCTGATGCTGCCATGGGCTCCAGGCTCCTCTGCTGTGTGACTCTCTGCCTCCTGGGAGCAGGTGAGTCTGGACACAGTGTGGGAGCTTCTGAGATGTCTTTGCCTCCCTGAGATAGAAGCCCGGCGATGAGGGTTTAAGCAGGAGGCTTCCCTATGCTCTGCCCTCAGCTTCCTTGTCTCCTCCCCAACAGGCCTGGTGGAATCTGGAGTCACCCAGACCCCCAAGTACCTGATCAAATCAAGAAAGCAGGACGCGACTCTGAGATGTTCCCCTGACTCTGGACACCGCTCTGTGTACTGGTATCAACAGGCCCTGGGCCAGGGCCCCCGGTTCCTCCTTCAGTATTACAACCAGAAAGTGCAGGGAGAAGCACAGCTCCCGGATCGATTCTCAGGAGAACAGTTCAGTGACTCTCGCTCTGAGCTGAGCTTCACCCCCTTGGAGCTGACAGACTCAGCCGTGTATCTCTGTGCCAGCAGCCAAGACACAGCCCTGCATGATCAGATGCCTCTGGTACAAATACACTCCTACCCCAGCTCAGGAAGTGGTTGCCAGGGTGTCAGCTGCCAGCCAGCGAGAGCCAGACCCAGGTAGAGCTGGTAGCCTTTCCCAGACATTCTTTCCTTTGTACATTTTAATGCTCACAAAGATCAAGCATGATAAAGATTATTTTAACTGTTTATACATCTGATGGGAAGTGACTTGCCCAGATCTCATATTTCCTAACTGTCAGACAAGGAATCAGACTCAAAGCTGTCCTCAACACCTGTGTTCTCTGCTCCCTATCTTTTAAAGGAGTTCGCTCCACATAGCTGTTACAGCTAACAAGTCCAAATCTGGTGATACTAGAGGTTCAGGGAGAGCTGATGTTTAAATTCAAAGGCCCAAGAACTGACGGTCCAGTTTGAAGGCCATCAGCTGAACAGTTCTCTCTTACCTGGGGGAGGATCAGTCTTTTCGTTCTATTCATATCTTCACTGGTTGGATTAGGCCCACTAAGACTGTGGAATGGAAGGTCATCTGTTTAAAATGTTAATCTAATCTAAAGTTAAAATCTACCTATTTATATGTTAACCTCTTCCAAAACCCCTCTCACTTAATACCCAGAATAAAGTTAATTAAATGTCTCAGAACAAAGTGACACATTCAATCAACAGTATGATTTCTGTTGTAGATTTGTTTTGCTCATGCATCTTTTTAGTGAAAATTTAATGTCTATACCCATCAAAACAGTTCCTTTTTAGCCTGGAGCTAAATATGGAAGACAAGTAAGTGCTTCTGGAAAGTGTTATCATTAACAAAGTGCTTGAAACCATGTGAGACACCATTTCCGTGTGAGGGACAATCCTAAATGGGGATTGATGGCTTGATAAAATGACCATCTAAGTTCTTACCAGCTGGTACAGGCTGTTTTTGTAAAATTTATTTACTCAATTTCATAGATTTTTTTTTTCTCATGAACCCTTTTTCTGAAATCATTTTATAATGATTTTTTTTGTTAATATTCTATGAGAAACAACATAGCAAGGCTTCACATTCACACACTGGGTCCTGGGCTGGCCAGACCACCAGCAGTAGTTGTTTCAGTGAATGATAATTCCATGCCAGGAGAAGGGTTCCTATGACTTGATCCCAAGGATTCAGGCCACAGGCCTTGAGCTGGAAAGACCTCTTTCTTCTGGCCTGGCCTGGGTATGACCCCCCTTTACCGTGTCCTTCTGTGTCCTGGACCAGCGAAGTTCTGAGCACGTGTATGGAACCACTCGAGGGCTTGCCAGGCCCAGATTCAAGGCTGGCCATTGTGGTTATGACATGAGATTCCTCCTTTGTTTCTCACTTCAGCGTCAGTGTCTTTCTGTCCCAGGACCCAGGAGTGGTGAGTCACCCAGACACTAGACATGTGGTCATGCTAAAGGGAAACCGACCATCAGGAGGTCACGGAACATCTAAAGTCATGTAACCAGGATCTCGTACATAATTTTCAGGGTCCATATTTCAAAGACTATTGAGAATTTGAAGATCCCAACAGCAGAACATCACTCTAGGTACAGAGTCCTTTTGAGAGTGGGGTTTGTGCAATAAAATATAGTTTAGGGCTCTAGGATATCAATCTATTAATGGCAGCCATGCTTCACAAGGAAGTATTCCCATGGAGTGGATGTCCCACATAAAGTCAGAGCACTTTTGATGTGTCCTGGAGTCTGGCACCTCGCCCCAAATCCCTCTCGTATGTATGTTTCTTTGTGCGAACGTATAATCCACGCTGAGCAACCAGCTTCTGGCCACAAAGAAAGTTCTGTCTTAGGGCTGGTCTGGTTTCACTTGCTGCTTCCCCTCGCTGTGCCCTCAGACTCAGGAAGCACATGCTTTGGCGACCATGAAGGAGCTGTACCTGCATTTGGCAGGTGTCCCGTCTGTTAATGAACTGAGAAGAAATAGAGTCAAATGATTCCTCAATAGTGATGAGTCTGCGCTGCAGTTAAGGAACCAGACACCAAAGAATCATTGTAGGTGAGAGGACAGGAGCAGGACTGTGGTCAATTGAGCAAAGTAGAAACAACACTTCAGGGAGTATTTCGGATGCATGGGTCATAAAGGACAGTAGGAAGCCCTAAGGATTTCCTCTGAGATTCAAAACTACAGAAATATGTACGTAAATAAGCTAATATGCAAATTAAGTAATTATCTCTGGAGTAAAATATACATAAAGGTGCAAACTACTCTAAGGAAAGGTTGCAACGACTTTGTAAGACTTACATCTGTCGAGATGATGTCCAAGCAATCTGTCCAAGGCATCTCCCTGTTCTAAGCTACTGATTTAGAATCAACTTTGATTTGAGCTTCTGGGGGAAGGGGCGTGGCCCCTGAGTGACAGGTTTTCTCTGGGGCCTGGCAGGGACAGTGACATCTCAGAAGGACTCCCTGGAGAGCCCCTCTCCCCTCTCATCCACACTCAGACCAGAGGGCCTTCCACCTGCCGGGCCCCAGCCATGAGCCCCTGCCTCCTGGGCTGTGTGGTCTTCTGTCTCCTGCAGGCAGGTGAGTCCTGGGGGCTGGGTCCCCTTTGGGGTGCCACACCAAGCATGTTCTCTGTGACAGTAGCATCAATCCTCCTTCTCCATAGGGGCGGTCCATGCTGGTGTCACTCAGGACCCCAGATTCCAGGTCGTGAGGACAGGACAGAACGTGGCACTTAATTGTACTCAGGATCTGGGTCATAACTATATGTGCTGGTACGGACAAGACCCAGGACTTGGGCTGAGTCTGATCCATTACTCAACTGGCCCTTTCCCCAAGGAGCAAGGAGACGTGCCCAACGGGTACAGCGTCTCCAGACCAAACACAGAGAACTTCCCTGTCACTTGGAGTCCGCGAAATGCTCCCAGACATCTGTGTACTTCTGTGCCAGCAGTTACTCCACAGTGCTGCACAGCCATCTCCTCTCTGTGCAAAAAGACAGGGGGCCCCGTGCAGGCTCCCAGCACCGGGAGCCTCAGGGCTTTCCTGCCACATTCCTGCAGTGTGACCCTGTGTGTGTGGACTAGGTTGTCCTCAGCCTCACTCTGGGGCCTCGGGCCATGTGTCCTCCATCGGTCTCAGTGTTTCTGCTGCATCCTCCCTGTGAACCAGGAGACACTTCCCCAGCTCTGACTCCTAGTTGAAAGGTCGGGCACGTTGAGGCATGCCCCAGAAGTGTGCCGCAGACAAGTTCCGGAGGCTGGCTAAACTTCTGGGGGCCGACCCCCTGCAGCCTGGTCCAATCAGGTGCTGACACGGAGCCCTTGGACATCAGCTGCCACTGTAGCCCGCGCTTTCTTCCTTATATGGGAAGACCTGGCTTGGACTCCGGCCCTGGCCATAAAACCTCTCCCCACCCCTCATACCTCGCAGACTCCCTTTGTCTCCTCACTCACCCGCCCCCGGGAGTTCTGCCCGAGAGCGACTGCCCAATAAAGGCCTTCGTCAAAGGTCCTTAGAGGTGGCCCTTTCTTCCTGCGGCGTTTTCTAACATCTGGCGCCCAACGTGGGGCTCGAGGTGAGGGCCCCCGGCACTCACCGTTGAGGCCCCCTCGAGGTCCACCACTGCGGTAGCCCCGGACCCAGGCGGCTGACCAACCTCCCGTACAGCAGGATACGGGGTAAGTCCCTTCGGCTTTGGGGCCTGCCCTCCCTGGCGACCACCTCTTAGGGCCCAGTAACGGGTGCACACTTACTGGGCCCTCCCTGTCACCAGCTGGTGGGGAGACGTCCCCAGCGGCTGAGAAGACCTCCGGCTTCGGCCTCCAGGTTCAGCCTTTTCCAGTCACGAGCTCGTGAGGGAGACGTCCCAAGCTGCTGAGTAGACCTCCGGCTTCGGCCTTTCCCAGTCCCCAGCTCATGAGGAAGATGTTCCGAATGGCTGCACGGACCTCCGGCTTCCCTTGACACGTCCGAAGACGTTCAGACAGCGGGGGTTGCCTCCATAACCCGTGGTCGCCATGGGATCGACAGCCTCCAAACCCGATCCCCAATACTCCACCCCCTTAGAGTGCCTGCTGGCTAACCTGCAGACCCTAAGACTAAAGGGATATATCCGCCCCAAGCAGCTCACTTTTCTGTGTTCACAGGCCTGGCCTCGCTATTCCCTAGATAATGGCTCACAATGGCCAGCCACAAGGACACTAGACTTTGACGTCCTCCGTGATTTAGATAATTACTGCCGGAGAACGGGAAAATGGTCTGAGGTCCCCTTATGTTCAGGCCTTTTGGGCATTGTGCTCTCACCCCACCCTGTGCACCACGTGCGCTCCCAGCCAAATCCTACTCACCATGGCTCCCCCTGACTCCACCCTCCTGGACCAAGCCAACTCCTCCCGTCTCTGAGTCCTCTGCTTTCTCTGTTCCCCCAGAAGATCTGGTGGCCCCCCCTCCCTATGCATCTCCCACGGCCCCCACCCCTTCCTCTCTGGCTCCTGCCCCCTCCCCCTCCACTCCGGCCCCTTTTGCCTCTGTTCCCGCCCCCGAGACTCCACCGCCGGCCCCAGATCCTCCAGCCCTTAACCCTATCTTGTATCCTCCCCTTCCCCCAGTCACTCCCTCCCCTTCTCCGGTTAGCTCCCACACTCGCTCTCACAGCAACCCTCCAGGTGCCTCCCCTCCCCCTCCTCCAGCCCCGCTACTCCCTCTGTGACAAGTAGCCGGAGCTGAGGGTTTAGCCCAGGTCCACGTCCCCTTCTCTCTCCAAGACCTAGCACAGATTGAGGCCAAACTGGGATCCTTTTCCTCCAACCCCACTCAGTACATTAAGCAGTTTACGAGTCTGACCCAGGGTGTGCCTATGCCCTAACATGGCAGGACATATATGTCATCCTGGGGTCTACCGCCACCCCCGAAGAGAGGCAGGCCATTTGGATGGCAGCCAGGGCTCAGGCCGACCAGCGGCACAGTGCCAACCCCTCCCCTGAGCGCCCCCCGGGAGCTCAGGCAGTTCCTGACACCGACCCTGATTGGAACTACCAGGAAGGGGGTGGCGGCCAGCTGTGGGTACGCTATATGATAGAGTGTATCCTCAATGGAATGGAAACGTCCTCTCATAAGGTAGTAAACCTCCTCAAACTAGATGAGGTGACTCAGGGGCCCGACGAAAATCCAGCCATGTTTCTTAATCGGCTGACTGAGGCCCTTGTTCAATACACCAGACTGTCCCCTGAGTCCCCCATTGGGGCAGCTATCTTGGCCAATCGTTTTATCTCCCAATCCGCACCTGACATCCGAAAAAAACTGGCCAAGGCCGAGGACGGCCCTCAGACCCCTATTCGAGACCTGGTAAAAATGGCCTTTAAAGTTTACAACGCCCGTGAAGAAACTGCTGAGGCCAGCCGAAAGGCAAGGCTCAAACAAAAGGCCGACTTTCAGGCAAGCCTCCTAAACCAGCAAACCCAGGCCTTGGTAGCAGCCCTGCAGCCGGCAGCGGGCTCGGGGCCCCAAAACCCCCCTCCGGGGGCCTGCTTCAAGTGCAGCCAAGAAGGACACTGGGCCGAGATGTGCCCCAATCTGCAGCCTCCCTCCAAGCTGTGCCCATTGTGCAAACAACGAGGACACTGGGCTAGTGACTGTCCCCAGGCCTCTCGGGCCCCGACCTCTAGGGGCCGGAGACCAGAGCGCCCCAGGGAGACCTCCTGCCCTCCTCCGGCCTTGGAGCTGCTGAGCTTCAATGATGACTGACGCCGCCCAGACTCGGGGACCCCAATAACCCAAGCCGAGCCCAGGGTAACACTCCAGGTAGCGGGTAAGTCCATCAACTTTCTAGTTGATACGGGGGCTACCTATTCAGTCCTTCCCTCTTTCAGGTGTACTTTATGTCCTTCCCAGGTTTCGGTTATGGGCATTGACGGCCAACCCTCGTGTCCACTCCAAACCCAACCACTGTCCTGCCAAT
Organism: Cervus canadensis; assembly: GCF_019320065.1. Lineage (NCBI taxonomy): Eukaryota > Metazoa > Chordata > Mammalia > Artiodactyla > Cervidae > Cervus > Cervus canadensis. Next base: position 99,947,591 of record NC_057388.1, read on the forward strand.
TAGATTCCTGCCTATTTACCCACTCCTTTTTGGTCATCCCCTCCTGCCCTACTCCTCTCTTGGGAAGAGATATACTCGCTAAGCTGAAGGCCACTCTTCACCTAACTCCAGGATGGGCTCCCACGTCAGGGGCCTTCCTAATGTTATTTGTTGACCCTCCAACCTCTTCTGTTAATCCTGAGGTCTTCTGTTAATCCTGGTGGTGGCTCGGCACCACCCTCCAGTCCTCATCCAGCTAAGGGACCCCACCTGTTTCCCAGCCCGGCCCCAGTTTCCTTTGTCTACTCATAACCTCAGGGGGCTAAAGCCCATCATCAACCGTCTCATGGGACAGGGTCTTTTGATCCCCACGACTTCCCCCTGTAACATGCCCATCCTCCCTGTTCGAAAGGCTTCAGGAGACTACCAGCTAGTGCAGGATCTCCGCCTGATCAACACGGCAGTGGTCCCTGCTCATCCACTTGTCCCTAACCCCTACACCCTCCTTTCTTCCATACCTCCCCAAACCTCTCATTTCAACATTATTGACCTCAAGGATGCCTTTTTTTACCATCCCACTCCACCCCGACTGCCAATTCCTCTTTGCTTTTACCTGGACTGACCCCGACACCCAGCTGACCACACAACTCACATGGACCGTACTCCCTCAGGGGTTCAGAGACAGTCCCCACTACTTCGGGCAGGCTCTGTCCCGGGACCTGGCCAGATGCTCGCTCCGCCCTAGCACCCTCCTCCAATATGCAGACGACTTGCTCCTTTGCAGCCCCTCAGAAGAGACCTCCCGACAACATTCTGCAACTCTTCTTAATTTCCTCGGTTCCCAGGGTTACAGAGCCTCACAATCCAAAGCTCAACTGACTCAGACTTCTGTTGTCTATCTAGGCCTCCAAATCACCCCTACCACTAAGGCCCTGACAGCAGATCAGTGTAGCCTCCTCAGGTCCATCTGTCCTCCGGCCAACGGAGACCAGATATTGTCCTTCCTAGGACTGACGGGGTTCTTCCAACACTGGGTCCCAAATTACGACACCCTGGCCAAACCCCTATATGCCGCCGCTAAAGAGACTCCCACAGGACTGCTGTCTTCCCCCACCGAAGTGGCTAAGGCCTTCCATGCTTTACCCTCAACCCTATTTGCTGCACTCCCTCTCTTTCTCCCAAATCCCAACTATCCGCACCATCTATACACTGATGAAAAGGGAGGGATAGCCTTTGGAGCCTTGGTGCAACCGATTGGCCCCGAACTGCTGCCTATTGCTTACATATCCAAACAACTTGACCCCACAGCCAGGGGATGGTTCCCCTGCCCGCGGGCACTAGTGGCAGCGGCAACATTGTACGCTGATGCTAAAAAGCTGATTCATGGTCAACCCCTGACCATCTTCTTACCTCATCACCTTGGCGATCTTTTAGCCTCTAGATTTCTCTCTGACCTCAGCGAGTCCAGGCTCCAGCAGTTTCACCTGGTATTTTTGGACAATCCGCAAGTTTCCGTGACTCGCTCTCCACAATTAAACCCGCTTTCTTCGTTGCCCTCCCTCCCCCTCTCCTCAAAACCCCCAGCCCACTCATGCTCAGAGGTCCTTGAGTCCCTTATGCAACCACCTCACAACCTGTTTTCCGAACCTCTACCAGATCCAGAGCTAACTTTGTTCGTCGATGGGAGCTCAAAGCAAGATCCCGATGGGAACCGAAGGGCGGCTTATGCTGTGGTAACCACCCGGGAAGTCCTAGAGGCTCAGCCCTTGCCACCCGGGACGACCTCTCAAAAGGCTGAACTAACAGCCCTAACTAGAGCCTTACACCTAGCAAAAGGAAAAAGGGCCAATATTTACACAGACTCCAAATACGCCTTCTTGATTGCCCATTCTCACGCGGCAATCTGGAGAGAGCGGGGCTTCCTGACCACTAAAGGATCCCCCATCTGTAATGCCCCCCACATTATTCGACTGTTAGATGCCTTATCTCTGCCCAAAGAGGTCGCTATCATACACTGCAAGGGACACCAAAATACTCATGACACTGTCTCTCTGGGTAATAATATGGCAGATCAAGTGGCTAGACAAATCACCTTACAACAAGCCCCTGAGCCCTTGCTGACTTTGAGATCCACCCTCAACCCAGATTATTCCAGCCAGGAAGCCAGAGCCTTGCTGGCACAGGAAGAGGCTCAGAGGCACCTGTCGGGATGGATATTACTCCGTAATAAACCAGTGCTTCCTGAGCGCCAGGCTAAGGCCATAATATCCCAAATCCACAATACCCTCCACATCGGGCCAAGGGATCTCTTTTCCTTTCTCAGCCCTGTCTTTTCTCCCCTACATCTCAGACAGACCATATATGCTGTCCACCGCTCCTGCCTAACATGTGCTTCCACCTCTCCTCAAGGAGGACTCCGACCCCCACAGGAGACTCACCAGCTAAGGGGACACATGCCCGGACAAGATCGGCAGATAGACTTCACCCACATGCCCAGACATCGAACCTACCGCTATCTGCTGGTCTTGGTGGACACCTTTTCAGGATGGGTCGAGGCCTTCCCCACCGCCCGAGAGACGGCAGCGGCGGTGGCAGAGGTCTTGACGACCCATCTCATTCCCAGATTTGGGTTGCCAAACTCTCTCCAGTCTGACAATGGGCCTGCATTCATCTCACAGATCTCCCAGCAGGTAGCTACGGCCCTGGGCATTGACTGGCATCTCCACATCCCCTATCAGCCCCAATCGTCGGGCAAACTAGAGTGGGTGAACGGCATCATCAAGACGCACCTGACCAAGCTTGCCTCAGAACTGCGGCTGTCTTGGGTCGACCTCCTTCCTCTGGCGCTCACTCGCATTCGCACCACACCACACTCCAAAACAGGTTTGACCCCTTTTGAACTGCTCTACGGCAGGCCCTATCTCCTGACTCACCTCCCAGAGGGAGAGGCTCCCCCACTCGCGGGGTACCTCCCCCTCTTCTCCCTCCTACGATCCTTGCTGAGAGAACACGCAGACTGGGTCCTGCCACAACCAACAGACGACGAGGGGCCAACTCAGCCTCTGGCCCCGGGAGATCAGGTACTGCTAAAAGCCTTGAGTCCTCGCCCGCTACAACCTCGCTGGATGGGGCCCCATACTGTAATCCTCACCACTCCCACGGCAGCCAAACTGCTGGGACACGAGCCCTGGGATCACCTGACCCGGCTCAAACGAGCTCCCCGGGGTCTCCCAGAGACAGGGGTGGCCCCAGCCCAGGCCCCTCCTCCCAATTACTCCTACCGCTCCACCCTCACGGGGCCGACCAAACTGACCATCACCCGAACCCCTCTGTCGTCGATCCCAAAATAATTGAGGGACCACATCCCGATATCTGATGCTGACCTGGCATCACCTGCTGTGGCTGCTAACAATCACAGCTCTGGCCATACTTTTTGCCATTGGATTAGCGGCCACACCCCCCGCGATTGGTCCTCCACTCTTCAACTGTCCCTGGCCCTCACATACCTAGCCATCTGCTTCCTACTCCTGAGGTGCTATTCCCTTGGGACACCCTGACCTGGTTCCAGCTCCATCCCTACGAGACCCACGGGGCTGGTTGTCCGCCACACCCCCTTCACCCCAACCTCAGAACAATGCGGGACTCTCTACTCTGGGTTACTCTGGGGGTACTGGGGGTCCTGGAAAAAGGGGGGCACACCTACCAAAACCCCCACCAGCCTTTTCAAGTCACCTGGATCTTAAAAAATGGAGAGACCTACGTCATACCCGAAATCGGGGGGTGGTGGGTATGTTCACAGACTGGGCTGACACCCTGTCTCCATTTAGCTGTCTTTGACCAGAGCAGGGAATTCTGTGTCATGGTAGTGGTAGTACCCAAGATTACCTACCACCCAGAAGAGGTCCTCTACAACTTTTGGGACCGAGACACCCCAGCTCCTAGACATAAGAGGGAGCCCATTACAGCTATTACTCTAGCAACCCTGTTTGCCCTGGGGGCAGCCGGAATGGGTACGGGCATTGCTTCCCTGACCACACAACATCAGGGCCTGATCACCCTGAGAGTCGCCATTGATGAAGATATTGCACGAATAGAAAAGTCTATGATGGCCTTAGAAAAATCCCTAACCTCTTTGTCAGAAGTGGTGTTACAGAACAGACGAGGCCTAGACCTGATCTTTTTACAACAAGGGGGCCTCTGTGCAGCCCTCAAGGCAGAGTGTTGCTTTTACGCAGACCATACAGGGGTAGTAAGAGAGTCCATGGCCAAGGTAAGAGAAGGACTAGAGCGCAGAAAGAGGGAACGGGAAGCCCAGCAACGTTGGTTCAAATGATGGTTCCAAAACTCCCCCTGGCTGACCACCCTGCTTTCGACCTTAATGGGACCACTCATAATCCTCTTGTTGTTCTTAACTTTCGGGCCCTGTCTCTTAAATAAGCTCTTGGCCTTTATCAAACAATGGCTCAACGCAGTCCAGCTGATGGTGTTGCGAGAGCAGTACCAAGGGCTTCCAACAAACACTCTGTGACAAAATTAACGGCAGACGCTCCCTGTCATCCCGGCCACACCATACCCCTCGCCGCCCCCGTTCAGCAGGATGTAGCCAGAGAGAACCGACGCCCCTTGTCCTATAACAAAAAGGCCGGGATGAAAGGTCAGGCACGTTGAGGCATGCCCCGGAAGAGTGCCGCAGACAAGTTCCGGAGTCTGGCTAAACTTCCGGGGGCAGACCCCCTGCAGCCTGGTCCAATCAGGTGCTGACACGGAGCCCTTGGACACCAACCGCCGCTGTAGCCCGCGCTTTCTTCCTTATATGGGAAGACTTGGCTTGGACGCCAGCCCCGGCCATAAAACCTCTCCCCCCGCTCATACCTCGCAGACTCCCTTTGTCTCCTCGCTCACTCGCCCCCGGGAGTTCTGCCCGAGAGCGACCACCCAATAAAGGCCTTCGTCAACGGTCCTTAGAGGTGGCCCTTTCTTCCTGCGGCGTTTTCTAACACTAGTCATCACCTGAGCCTGAGACCTAGGAGGGAAGGGTGTTGGTAAATTAGATACACTAGGCACTCTTGTCTCACTCAGGCAGCTGTTTCTGTCTTTCTGGAGGTTCTCCCCCAGCCTGGCTCTCACCTGGTCTCGGCTCTGGTCCACCTTTCCCAGGCGGGCAGGACTTCCTCTCCCCACCTCCCTGCATCAGCTCGCTGGCCCTCTCTACCACAGCCACACTGCTCCTCCCTCATCTGGGTCAGGTCCCTTCCCATGCCACAGGGAGGCTTTTAAAGCGGCCTCTCTATGTGGTATGTATTGAGCAAGATGTATGGAGTCATGAAAAAGAAACAAACTTTAGTTAATCACCTATCATCCCAAAACTCACGTGAGTCCATCTGAAGGAGGACAGATTGCCTTTGTGTGTTCTCGACGCACACCCCCCACCCTCCGACATCCTTAGCATCTCACCTAACCTAGGCCAGGTTGGGACCACCTGGCATGCTCATCAAAATCTTCTCAAAGTCAAAATATATCCTGCATCGCCCCCATTATATCATGATTTTATACGTGCAGAAATAAATGAGTTCATATTTCTAAGACTTCTTTATGAAAAGTATTATCTAGAATTTGATCATGCTTAATTTAAATACAAAATCTGGAAATATATGCATCTGATTAATCAGAAGTAGTTATGGAATACATGTTTGTAGGCAGATTCACTTGAGACCCTCAGAGTATTTATTTTATGATCCTATATTTCCATGTTTAGCTAACTACTGTCACTGTAGTGGTGCCACAATTATTTCCCTCTTAGTAAAAAGGTGGGATCATACATTCTTCTGCCTCCAGAGGCTGAGTGGATTCGATGATCAACCCATCAACCAGGCTAGGAAGGCAGAAGAACAGGTATGTGTGCGTGTGAGAGAGAGAGAGAGAGTGTGTGTGTGTGTGTGTGTGTGTGTGTGTTCAGGGTGCCGGAATTTTTGTACCCTTGCTTTAACAGATAGGACTTCCCTTGTGGCTCAGATGGTAAAGCATCTGCCTCCAATGTGGGAGACCTGGGTTTGATCCCTGGGTCGGGAAGATCCTCTGGTGAAGGAAATGGCAACCCACTCCAGTACTCTTGCCTGGATAATCCCATGGACAGCGGAGCCAGGTAAGCTATAGTCCATGCCGTTGCAAAGAGTAGGACAAGTCTGAGCAACTAAATTTTCTTTCTTTTAAACAAATGCTGCAAATCCATGAGACCCTTGACCTTTGGCCACTTGGAGGCACTGTTCCATGATAAGCAGGGTGTGCTGGGAGGGTATGAGAGTCACCCTGGGGAGGGCAGCTTAAGAGAACCTTGTCTATATCATGCCTGCATCTGGGAGCAGGTCTGAGTTCCCTGCGTGGTCCTGGGACACATGGAGCCAGCACAGACTCCACACTGTGCAGGGAACTGGGGACATGGCTGGAACCACGGGATGAACATATACGGTCAAAACCTAACTCAGCATGGGAAGTGGAATGGTGAAGGGGTTGGAGTGGCTAGTGAGGGCCTGGTGGCTGGTGATGAGTGTCAGGCAGGGTCAGGCAGACAAAAACAAGGCATGTTGTGTGCATATGGGACCAAGGGATGAAACTCACCTCACACCCAGTCTTGCTGAGGAGCTGTCAGGACAGGGAAGGGTATAGAGGAGCCAGCCCTGGGTATTGGTAAGGGGTCCAGTGGACAAGGAGAGCCTGATAGACACAGCAGTGATGTCATAAGCAAATGCTCCAATCAGGGAAGCAGGACCTTCAGCACTTTACTCCACTACCCCAGGAGACCCACCCCCAGCCAGCAGCTGTCTTGGGTTCCTGATGCTGCCTTGGGTGCCAGGCTCCTCCGCTGTGTGACTCTCTGCCTCCTGGGAACAGGTGAGTCCTGGACACAGTGTGGGAGCTTCTGAGATGTCTTTGCCTCCCTGAGATAGAAGGCTGGTGATGAGGGCTTCAGCAGGAGGCTTTCACTGTCCTCTGCCCTCAGCTTCCTTCTGTCTTCTCCCCAACAGGCCTGGTGGATTCTGAATTCACCCAGACCCCCAAATACCTGATCAAATCAAGAAAACAGCAAGTGATGCTGAGATGTTCCCCTGACTCTGGACATCGCTCTGTGTACTGGTACCAACAGGCGCTGGTCCAGGGCCCCCAGTCCTCATTCAGCCTTTCAACAGGGAAGTGAATGAGAAAGGAAACATATCAGATCGATTCTCAGGAATACAGTTCAGTGACTCTCACTCTGAGCTGAACTTGACTTCCTTGGAGCTGATGGACTCAGCCGTGTATCTCTGTGCCAGCAGCCAAGACACAGCCCTGCATGATCACGTGCCTCTGGGACAAAAACACTCTTGCCCCAGCTCAGGAAGTGGTGGTGAGGGTGTCGGCTGCCAGCCTGCCAAGCCCAGTCTCTGGTAGAGCGATAGACTTTCCTAACATTCATTTATCTTGATATGTTTGTATGCTATCACCTAAGATCATGGCAAATAAGCATTAGTTTAAACTGTTCATAAAACATTCTGAGGGATGAAGAATTCACCGACCTATACTTCATAACGTGACAAGCTGGATGCCAGCTTCAGTTTGTTCTCCAATACTTGTGGTTCCTTCTCCTCATGAAAAGGCTTCTCATACGAACAAATTGAATATACTGTTGGTTATGTGTAACATGATACCATTTGGGCCTCTATGATATTAAATTGTTACTCGAGTGAAATGGGCAGCCACGGCCGCATCAACAAGGAGGTATTTCCTTGGGAAAAGAATGTCTCAAATAAAAAAGAGATTTTTCCCTTATGCTGGTGTGTGCCCCGTCTCGCCATGTCGCTCCTAAGTCTGCATTCCTTTGGGCCAATAAGTCATCCTGTGCGGGGCAACCAGCTTCTCTCCACCCAGAAAGGTGGGTCACAGGCCTGAGGGCGCTCTGCTTACTCACTCTCCCGAAATGGGAAGCAGGGCTCTGTGAACATGAAGGAGCTATGTTTGGCTGGTGTACTGTCTGTCAGTGAATGGATAAGAACAGATCCAAACAATTCCCGGAATGCTGATGAGCCTGCGATGAGGTTGAGAGCAGAAACCAGAGAAACATGGTCGGTGGAGGGCCATTCCTAGGGCTGCAATCAATTAAAGCAGAAATGGGTCTTGAAGTCCTATCGGGACACATATCACAAAGGAGAGAAGGAAGCTAGAGGGAATTTCCCAAGATGCTGAGCTATAGAAATATGTAGATAAAGTAATATACACATTTATGAAGAATTATCTCTGGAATAAAGTATAGATAAAATCACAAACTGTTTACAGAAAGGTTACAACGTGTGAGGCTCATGTCCGTTGAGCTGGATGGGTCACCCTGTAGTGAACTCTTCACAGAGGTTCTTTTCTGATTTGAGCCTCTGGGGGAAGAGGCGTGGCCCCCTGAGTGACAGGTTGGCTCTGGGGCCTGGCAGGGACAGTGACATTTCAGAAGGACTCCCTGGAGAGCCCCTCTCCCCTCTCATCCACACTCAGACCAGAGGGCCCTCCGCTTGCCCCGCCCCCGCCATGAGCCCCTGCCTCCTGGGCTGTGTGGTCTTCTGTCTCCTGCAGGCAGGTGAGTCCTGGGGGCAGGGTCCCCTTGGGGGTGCCAGCACTGAGCATGTCCACTGTGACTGCAGCATCGGTCCTCCTTCTCCACAGGGGTGGTCCACGCTGGTGTCACCCAGGACCCCAGATTCCAGGTCCTGAGGACAGGACAGAGGACGACACTGAAATGCACTCAGGATCTGGGTTATGACCACATGTGCTGGTACCAACAAGACCCGGGACACGGGCTGCTGCTGAACCATTACTCAGTTAGCTCCCCCACCACGGAGAAAGGAGACGTGCCTGACGGGTACAGCGTCTCCAGACTAAGGAGAGAGAACTTCCCTCTCATGCTGGATTTTGCCAACCACTCCCAGACATCTGTGTACTTCTGCTCCAGCAGTTACTCCACGGCTCTGCACGGCCACCTCCTCTCTGTGCAAAAAGACAGGTGAGGCCCTGCAGCCTGGAAGTCAGAGATCCTAATCAGGGATCCTAGCACTGGGGGTCTTAGTGTTTTGTAGGTCATGTGCCTGCAGTGCAACCCTGGGTGTGTGGACTAGGTTGACCCAACCTCACTCAGGGACTCCGAGACATGTGTCCACCATCCATCTCTGTCTTTTTCTCTATATCCTCCCTGTGAACCAAGAAGATGCTTCTCCAGCTCTGACTCCTAGTCATCACCTGAGCCTGAGACCTCTAGGGGGGAAGCTTGCTGGTAAATTAGATAAAAATAGATCCCCTTGTCTCACTTCAATATTGTCTCTCTGGAAGGCTTTCCCCAACTGGTTCTCACGTGGTCTCCGCTCTTGCCCACCTTTCTTGGGTGGGCAGAACATTCCTCTCCTTACCTCCCTGGCCCTCAGTATCACACCCATGCTGCTCCTCAGTCATCTGGGTCATGTCCCTTCCCAAGTCACAGGGAAGCTTTTAAAGTGGCCTCTCCATGTAGTCTTCATTAAGCAAGTTGTCTGGAGTCATCAAAGAGAAATCAGCTTCCGTTAATTATCAATTATCCAAATCTCATGTGAGTCCATCTGATGGAGAGACTGGTTTTCTGGGTTCATTCTCACGACCCGAACTTCCTCAGCATCTCACCTAACCTAGGCCAGGTTGGCACCACCTCCCTCATCAAAATCTTCTCAAAGTCAAAATATATCTTCCATCACCCCATTATATCAAGATTTTATAAGTGTAGAAATATATGAGTTCGTATATATAAAACCTCTTTATGAAATGTATTAACTGGGACTTGGTAATGCTAAATTTATATAGGAAATGTGGAAATAGATGCATCTTATAATCAGAGGTAGGTATGGAATAAAGGTTTCCAGGCAGATTCACGTGAGATCCTCAGAGTGTTTGTTTTATGGTCATTTATTACCATCTTAGCTAACTACCATCATTGCAGTGGTGCAGCAATTCTTTCCTTCTTAGTAAAATTGTCAGATCATTGAGTCTTCAACTTCCAGATGCTAAGAGTAGATTTGATAATCAACCCTAATTCAGCCAGAATGGGAAAGCAGTATAATAGTAGAATGTGTGTGTGTGTGTGTGTGTGTGTGCGTGTATTCAGGTTGTGGGGTTTTTGTACCCTTGCCCTAGACAGAGGCTACAATTCCATGAGACTGTGAACCACTGGCAACTAGGAGGCAGTGTGGGCCCATATAAGCAAGGTGTGCTGAGAGGGGTTGAGAGTCCCCCAGTAGAGGGCAGCTTTAGGGAACCTTAACTACAAGCCTGTGTCAGGGAACAGGTTTGAGTTCCCTGAGTGATCCTGGGGCACATGGAGCTAGCACAGACTCCTCAGGGTCAGGGAAGTGGGGATGCGCCTGGAGCTGCAGGATGTACTCAGCGGTGCCCTGCATGGGAAGTGAGGGTGAGGGGTCTGGGTGGCTGCTGAGTGCTTGGTGATGAGTGTCAGGAAGGGGTAGAGAGAGGAGGAAAAGTCATATTGTGGACATATGGAGACATGGGGAGAGTGCACACTTCATACCCACCCTTTGCTGAGGGGCTGTGCAAGACTGGGAATGGCATAGAGGAGCCAGCCCTGGGTCCAACCAAGCGGTCCAGCGGATCAGGAAACAGCCTGCAGAGACACAGAGCAGTGACCTCATAGGCAAACGCTCCAATCAGGGAAGCAGGAGGATCAGTACTCTACACCAGTCACCCCAGGAGCCCCGCCCCCAGCCAGCAGCAGTCTTGGGTTCCTGATGCTGCCATGGGCTCCAGGCTCCTCTGCTGTGTGACTCTCTGCTTCCTGGGAGCAGGTGAGACCTGGACACAGTGTGGGAGCTCCTGAAATGTCTTTGCCTCCCTGAGATAGAAGCCTGGTGATGAGGGCAGCAGCAGGAGGCTTCCCTATGCTCTCCCCTCAGCTTCTTCTGTCTCCTCCCCAACAGGCCTGGTCGATTCTGGAGTCACCCAGACCCCCAAATACCTGATCAAATCAAGAAAGCAGCAAGCGACTCTGAGATGTTCCCCTGAATCTGGACACCGCTCTGTGTACTGGTACCAACACTCCCTGGGCCAGGGTCCCCAGTTCCTCATTCAGTATTACAACAGGAAGTGATACAAAAAGGGGACATATCAGATCAATTCTCAGGAAAGCAGTTCAATGACTTTCACTCTGAGCTGAACTTGAGCTCCTTGGAGCTGATGGACTCAGCCGTGTATCTCTGTGCCAGCAGCCAAGACACAGCCCTGCGTGATCAGGTGCCTCTGGGACAAAAACACTCCTGCCCCAGCTCAGGAAGTGGTGGTGAGGGTGTCGACTGCCTGCCTGCCAGGCCCAGGCCTGGCAGAGTGGACACTCTTTATCACTCAAGAGCTTTTGTGTAGCCGAGGTTTACTAAAGTATAAAAAGTGAAAAGTGAAAGTGAAAGTGAAGTCACTTAGTCGTGTCCGACTCTTTGAGACCCCGTTGACTGTAGCCTACCAGGGTTCTCTGTCCATGGGAATCTCCAGGCAGGAATACTGGAGTGGGTTGCCGTTTCCTTCTCCAGGGGATCTTCCCGACCCAGTGATCGAACCCGGGTCTCCCGCATTGCCGGCAGACACTTTAACCTCTGAGCCACCAGGAAGCTCCAAAGTATAAAAAGGGACAGACAAAGCTTCTAACATAGACATTGAAGGGGGAGGAGAGTGCACCCACTTGCTAGTCTTATCAAGGTCTTATATAGTTTAACCAGACCCACTTGCAACATACATCTTATATTACCAAGATTAGAACTGACAATAGAAAGGTCTTACCAAACCCACTTCCACAATATACATCGTAAAACAATAAGATTAGTCAGAAGGTCTTTGGTAAGGAGAAACATGTGCTTGAGCAAGGTACAGTGCTATATGGACTAAACAAAGCAAGAAGAAGAAACCTTTGTTCTTTTCTCTTTGAGAGCCCCACACCCCTCTCTCTTCCTCGAGGACTCTGGACACCTTTCTCTTCCTTGGGGACCCTGGACTTCTTATCAACCTGCCTAGGAATTTACTCTCCCAGCTTCTTTGATTTGAGTTTCTGGGGGAAGGGGCGTGGCCCCTGAGTGACAGGTTGGCTCTGGGGCCTGGCAGGGACAGTGACATCTCAGAAGGACTCCCTGCAGAGCCCCTCTCCCCTCTCATCCACACTCAGACCAGAGGGCCCTCCGCCTGCCCCGGCCCCGCCATGAGTCCCTGCCTCCTGGGCTGTGTGGTCTTCTGTCTCCTGCAGGCAGGTGAGTCCTGGGGGCAGGATCCCCTGGGGTGTCAGCACGAAGCATGTCCGCTGTGACTGCAGCATCGGTCCTCCTTCTCCACAGGGATGGTCCACGCTGGTGTCACCCAGGACCCCAGATTCCAGGTCGTGAGGACAGGACAGAGCGTGACACTTAATTGTACTCAGGATCTGGGTCACGACTATATGTGCTGGTACCGACAAGACCCAGGACTCGGGCTGAGGCTGATCCATTACTCAACTGGCCCTTTCACCAAGGAGCAAGGAGATGTGCCCGACAGGTACAGCGTCTCCAGACCAAACACAGAGAACTTCCCTCTCACGCTGGAGTCCGCCAAACGCTCCCAGACATCTGTGTACCTCTGAGCCAGCAGTTACTCCACAGCGCTGCACGGCCACCTCCTCTGTGCAAAAAGACAGGGGGGGCCCGTGCAGGCTCCCAGCATCGGAAGCCTCAGAGTTTGCAACCACGTGCCTGCAGCGTGACCCTGGGTGTGTGGACTAGGTTGGCCTGTGCCTCACTCCTGGGCCTCGGGGCCATGTGTCCTCCATCGGGCTCTGTCCTTCCTCTACATCCTCCCTGTGAACCTGGAAGATGCTTCCTCACATCCTCCCTGTGAACCAGCTCAGACTCCTAGTCATCACCTGAGCCTGAGATCGAGGAGGGAAGGTTGTTGGTAAATCAGATACACTAGGCACTCTTGTCTCACTCAGGCAGAACCTGTCTGTCTTTCTGGAGGTTCTCCCCCAGCCTGGCTCTCACCTGGTCTCGGCTCTGGTCCACCTTTCCCAGGCCTGCAGGACTTCCTCTCCCCACCTGCCTGCATCAGCTCCCTGGCCCTCTCTACCACAGCCACACTGCTCCTCCCTCATCTGGGTCAGGTCCCTTCCCATGCCACAGGGAGGCTTTTAAAGGGGCCTCTCTATGTGGTCTGTTTTGAGCAAGATGTATGGAGTCATCAAAGAGAAACAAACTTTAGTTAATTATAAATCATCCAAAAACTCAGCTGAGCCCACCTGAAGGAGGACAGACTGTCTTTGTGTGTTCTCGACACCCCTGCTCCCAACATCCTTAGCATCTCATCTAACCTCCCTCATCAAAATCCTCTCACAGTCAAAATCTATCCTGCATCACCCCATTATATCATGCTTTGATAAATGCAGAAATAATTGAGTCCACATTTATAAAATTTGTAATAAAATTTTATAATAAATTTATAATAAATTATTTATAATAAATACTAGAAACGCATTATCTAGAATTTGATAATGCTTAATTTAAATAGGAAATCTGAAAATATATGTCTGTGACTATTCAGAAGTAGTTATAAATACATGTTTGCAGGCAGATTCACTTGAGACCCTCTGAGCATTTATTTTATGATCGTATGTTTCCGTCTTTAGCTAACTACCATCATTGTAGTGCTGCAGCAATTATTTCCTTCTTAGTAAAATGGTCAGATCATACAGTCTTCTACCTCCAGAGGCTAAGAGTGCATTTGAAGATCAACCCTAATTGGCCAGGCTAGGAAGGCAGTAGAACAGATATGTGTGTGTGTGTGTGTGTGTGTGTGTGTATTCCGGGTGTGGGATTTTTGAAACCTTGATTCAAAGAGAGGCTGCTAATCCATAAGACCATAAACCTTTGGCCACAAGGAGGCACTGTGTTTCCATGGTAAGCAGGGTGCCCTGGGAGGGGCTGAGAGGCACCCTGGGGAAGGAAGCTTAAGGGAACCTTGGCTACATGCCTGCACCTGGGAGCAGATTTGAGTTCCCTGAATGATCCTGGGACACGTGGAGCCAGCACAGACTCCTCACGGCTCAGGAGGAGGGGTCATGCCTGGAGCTTCAGGATGTGCCCAGGGGGCCGTCTCCTGGAGCAGCGTGGGAAGGGGAGCTGAGAGCTTGGGGTATCTGGTGAGCGCTGGGTCATGAGGGTCAGGCAGGGTCAGACAGAGCAGAACAAGAGTGTTGTGGACACATGGGACCAGGGGATGAAGCTCACCTCACGCCCATCCTTTTTGAGGGGTTGTCAGGACAGGGAATGGCATAGAGGAGCCAGCCCTGGGTCCTGCCAAGGGGTCCAGTGGATCAGGAAACAGCCTGCAGAGACACAGAGCAGTGACGTCATAGGCAAATGCTCCAATCAGGGACACAGGAAGTTCAGCACTTACACCACTCAGCCCAGGAGCCCCGCCCCCAGCCAGCAGCAGTCCTGAATTCCTGATGCTGCCATGGGCTCCAGGCTCCTCTGC